>NC_074718.1:42909698-43019698 GCF_947242115.1 Biomphalaria glabrata
CTCAAAAAGTGTGTGTGAGAGAGAGAGAGAGAGAGAGGGAGACAGAGAGAGGGTGAATGGAAGGGGGGGGGGGGGATCCTTCTCGAAGGGACATTTAAGCCCCCCACAAAAAAAAAATAGTTTCCAGTGGTATTTATTACAAATTTATTGATGTATGCACAGACGTGACTCGTACATCCCTGTACGAATGTCAAACCGTACCAATGTTTTAGATGCAGACGTGACCTTAATAGCATGTAGGTGAAGGTCAATCCTTTGATGGGAATAAATATTTATATGTGAACTTTCTGATGACATTAACGAATCGACAAAGGCGCAAGAGGATACGTCAGCGTTGATTGTTCTTTACTTGAGTAACTAGATTTATAGTTGGACATTTATCTCTGTGACATTTACAATCAGGGTGATAGTTATAAGACGGAGGAAATATATTGTAGTTTCAACTGGATTCCACTTCACAGTTTTTTTTATTTACAAAGCGTGTATCATTTCACTCTGTCCCTGAGGCTCTTGATTGATTCATGTAGTGTCTTCGACAATGAATATTCATGCACAATTTCAACTTGATCCGAGAATGGGATGTGAAAGAACAGTTGTTACAAAACGATAAAAGGGGAATAACTCCACAAATATAGCCACATCTTTCAATACGTAGCATTTATTTCCCTTTTGGATACCAAATTAGTTAATTAAATTACCAATAATTAATTCAGTAAATGATTAATTTTTAGCGGCCCCCGAAATGGGAAAAGACGCTATTTGTTTTGTGCGCAATGTCTGTCCGTCTGTCCCTCTGTCCGTCCGTCCCGTTTAGATCTCGTAAACTAGAAAAGATATTGAAAATTCGACATCACAATATTTAAGTCCACCCAGCTCCAGTGGGTACCTGATATTAGTTGGGGAAAAGTAAAGGCGGTTGGTCGTTGTGCTGGCTACATGACACCCTCGTTAACCGTAGGCCACACAAACAGATGAACTTTACATCATCTGCCCTATAGACCACAAGGTCTGAAAGGGGAACTAGTTAGGTCAGGTTCACATCTAAATTTGCATTCACTTGCACCTATCCTTTGATCTGCGGGACCGTTGGGGCACTACACAAGATCTGTCAACCTTCTTTCTCCATTCTTATCTCTCATTTGTCTTTGATATAATTTCATTTGGATGTTCTTTCTGAAAATATTGAAGCCTGCCTGGGTGGACCACTTCCGGGGGCCGATTTTGAGTTTGTGTTTCCACACAAACTGTCTTTGTAATCTTTGTTTTTTTTTTTTGTGATTTTATGTTTTGTGAGGTACAAATAAATTATTGTGTGAAGTTTCAAGTTGAACGGGTGTGGGAGAAATAGCGTGAACCAAAAAGTATCCCCCAGAGAGACAGAGTTGATATGTGTTGAGTTGATATGTTGATATGTTGATATGTGTTAAGTTGATATGTTGATATGTGTTGAGTTGATATGTTGATATGTGTTGAGTTGATATGTTGATATGTGTTGAGTTGATATGTTGATATGTGTTGAGTTGATATGTTGATATGTGTTGAGTTGATATGTTGATATGTGTTGAGTTGATATGTTGATATGTGTTGAGTTGATAAGTTGATATGTGTTGAGTTGATATGTTGATATGTGTTGAGTTGATATGTTGATATGTGTTGAGTTGATATGTTGATATGTGTTGAGTTGATATGTTGATATGTGTTGAGTTGATATGTTGATATGTGTTGAGTTGATGTGTTGAGTTGATATGTGTTGAGTTGATATGTTGATATGTGTTGAGTTGATATGTTGATATGTGTTGAGTTGATATGTTGATATGTGTTGAGTTGATATGTTGATATGTGTTGAGTTGATAAGTTGATATGTGTTGAGTTGATATGTTGATATGTGTTGAGTTGATATGTTGATATGTGTTGAGTTGATATGTTGATATGTGTTGAGTTGATATGTTGATATGTGTTGAGTTGATAAGTTGATATGTGTTGAGTTGATATGTGTTGAGTTGATATGTGTTGAGTTGATATGTTGATATGTGTTGAGTTGATATGTTGATATGTGTTGAGTTGATATGTTGATATGTGTTGAGTTGATATGTTGATATGTGTTGAGTTGATATGTTGATATGCTTTTCAAAACAAGCTTAGCTGAAGAGGATATTTCACATTGAAGTCTTTTCAATTCAATTTATACAGTTTCATCATTTCGTGACATTCAAACACTCAACGAGCGACAAGAACTTTTTTTTTTTCAAGCCTTCGTTACAGGCTTGAGCTTCTGTTACATGTTCTGGAACTGTTCGAAAAAAAAAAGCAAGCTATTGACGTTTATCGACCAACCTTACGCTCACCTATTGAACTATTATTGATCTTTGCAATCATTTAAGATGTTACATTGATTCCATGAATTAAAGCAAACAAACAAGAGAGATCCATTATTTATTAGAACGAATCAGCGGGTCAGAAGTGGTCAAAGGTTAGATAGGCCACTAGCTCTACAAGGATATGAAAGTATTTGGGCTGAAGAAATTGGCCACCATGTCCGAAAATCTTTCGTTAAGTGTTAGATAGGTCACTGGTTACATCAAAGATATCTATAAGTCTTTGGTGAAGGTTAGATAGGCCAACACAATAATAACAATAATAATAATAATGATAATATTAACAAAGCCAGGGAATGAATACTCATTCGTTTCTAACATAATAATAAAAATAATAATAATCTGTATTATCATTAAGAAAATTTGTCTTAAAAAGATGTCTTTGATTAAAGGTTAGAAAGGTCGCATTCTTCAAAGATGCCCCGAATTATTTGGTTAAAAGTTAGAAAGGTCACAGTCTTCAAGATGTCAGTTTTTGGTTAAATGTTAGAAAGGTCATATTCTTCAAAGATGCCAGTCTTTGGTTAAAGGTTAGAAAGGTCACAGTCTTTAAGATGCCAGTTTTTGGTTAAAGTTTAGAAAGGTCATATTCTTCAAAGATGCCAGTCTTTGGTTACAGGTTAGAAGGGTCACAGTCTTCAAGATGCCAGTTTTTGGTTAAAGATTAGAAAGGTTATAATCTTCAAAGATGCCAGTCTTTGGTTAAAGGTTAGAAAGGTCACAGTCTTCAAGATGCCAGTTTTTGGTTAAAGGTTAGAAAGGTCATATTCTTCAAAGATGCCAACGTCTTTGGTTTAAGGTTAGAAGACCACTGGGATGTCAGTCACTGTTCGTTGTTTAGACAGGACTTAATATCTTCACAGCTTAGACAGGACATAATATCTTCAAAGTTGTCAAAGTCCCTGGAGGATCAACTCACCGACTACTCGCTAGCCGCGACATCTTCTAAGAAGTGCAAACCTTTGGAACCTCATATCTTCATCCCTTCAAATCTCCACCGCCCCATACGCCCCTGCCATTCTCTCTTTCTCCCCTCTCAATCCGTCTTACAGTTGAATACTTCCTACGTCTGTGTGGGCTTCTGTGTGCATGTGTGCGCGTGTTTGCGTGCGTGTGTGTGTGTGCTACTATTCAAGTCGTTATCAGGAACACAAAACAGCTTTCGGCTCTTTGACTGAGGGGGATGACTTTGTGGCGATGGGGCTTAAATTAAAATTCTCTTCAAAGGTCATTCATTCAAAAAGTAAAAAAACGAAAGAGAGAGAAAAGAAAAAAAAAGAGAACATGAAAAGGGGAGGGGGAGGTAACGACTTTTAAAGTAGAAGTGACTTAAGAAGTCATCAGTCATGGCAGTGTTAATGAAGCCAGTGCTATCTAGACATGGCTATATCAATAACCTTGTTATGTAAAAATAAACTCTATACGGGATCAAATCTGATTTTTTTTTCAATCAAAGTAAAAAAAAAAACATGATGGAAGGACTCTCTTTTTCTCTCTAAATCTCTCTATACTTTTATATTCAGTATCTCCCCCCCCCCCCCCCCCCCCGTTACTGACAATATTATTGAATAGATCAATCGATTCGTTTCAGACGCAGAGAGGGCTACCAACTTAATGACATCAGTGACCAAGGGGAAATTATTCTTGGAGGCATCAAATCAAATCGCTCTAGAGTTATTCCTCCTCCCACCCCCCACCCCCTTTGCCCCTTTCGTTCCTAACGTTTTCTTGTGGCTGACGCCTCTGAGATCTTTCTGGACACAGCAGAAGTCATCGGTAGATCACTCGTCGAGGTAGTTTGCAGTAATCGTTCTCTTTCTAATGTTGAAATCCTTTTAGGTCTGGTCTATCACAGTGCGCACCTTCTAGCTCTAGCCTGGATGGCGGTGCGCATGGCGGAGTTATAACAATATCTCTATACATATCTACATTCATAACTACCTACCTTCTACATAAAATCTAGCTGCCTATCTACATACTTACCTATCTGCATGCAAACTACCTACCATACATATCTTTATACAAACTACCTATATATCTACATATATATATACATACCTATCTACCTACCTATCTACATATAAATCTGCCTATCTATCTACAAGCCTACCTACCTAACCTATCTACATGCAGTCTATCCTAACGCTACCCAAATCTACCCTATCTCAGTAAATATAAGAGTCAATGCGCTCATTATGGCTCTCATCGAATTGAGACATTCTGTCCAATTGTTTATATTTGTCAAAGTGTTCCTTTTCATTTTGCTGTTCTTTCTAATTTCTAAACAAAGTCATTGTAGATTTTAGATCTACAATTTTTAGGTCTAGTCTAGAATTATAAAAACAAGATCAAGATCTAGAATTTCCAATTTCTAAAACTAAATCTAGACTTAAAGCGTAGATTTATGATTTATAAATGTCTAGGTCTATATTGCAATGTTATAAAATATTAAAACTTATCTACTATTTTAAAATTTAATGTTGTTTTTAGTCTATTGAAAGATTATTTTGGCTTTATTTTATACGTAAATCTAATTTAATTACATCTAAATTAATCTAAATTTAGAATATAGATCTAGTAGAAATAGATTTTAAGAGTGCTAATTTTGAAGGTTTGTTTTTTTTGGGTATATCTACATCTTCATTCTCGTTCCATTTAACTGAAAATGATGGCTGCCTGGTCGTGCGGTTTGCGCGCTGGACTGTCGTTTGGATTTATCGATGGTCTAGGGTTCAAACCCAGCCCGCTTCCATCCCCCGTCGTCCTGCGGGAGGTTAGGACTAGGAAGTAAACTATCTTCAACTCTGAAGGAACATCCGAAAACATTTAACAAAATGCCAATAGCTCATTTGGTAACTGTGCTAAGACTTCGAGCAGACCTTGCCGAAGTAGGCTTAGAGTTCGATACCTGTATATTATCTTTAATTTTAAAGGAACATCCAAAACAATTTACAAAAAAACAATTTCTACAACTTCAAATAAAATAGTATTACTTGTATCAACAAAATCACGTTCACCATATGCCTTGGAAATACGCAGATCCGATAGGGATATGAAGGGAGCCTCCTCAGTGTAACACAAACTCTTTGTAATTTTGTGATATTTTGTTTCAAGTTCATATTAATAATATACTGTAATAACTTAAGTGAGGCAACTCAACGAGGACATTGACGTTTATTTACACTGAGACATGACAAACACAAAGGGGCATCTGCCTTGAGTACAACATCTCCATATTGGCTCTCTAGACTTGGGCGGAAATCGTTAGTCTACTAATGTCAACATCGGACTTGTTTGGTCACAGATAGTGCGCACCTTCTTTCTGCACTATCTTGGATGGCGGTGCGCATGGCAAAGTCATAACAATACATTAAGGTACTTTATTGTCATTTAAAAATACCATACTGTTATATTGACTACTTGGAAGTTCGCGCGGCACAAATGAGATAAAACAGAAAATCTGGCAATGTTTGGGGGAGGTTGAAACACGAGGCATCATTACCAACAGACCATATTACATTATCAGACATCTATACCCTGCAAAGAAACCAAAACAGTACCGGTTATAAACAGCTCAGTCGCATGCTTACATTTCACAATACCACATTACACTAGGGAGATACGAACAGACACCGTTTACAACGATTTATCCTTAAAATATTATGTAGTTATGTAGTTAAGTATGTAGATATGTGAGTAGATATGTGTGTAGATATGTATGTAGATATGTATGTAGATAAGTATGTAGATATGTATATAGATATGTGAGTAGGTATGTGTGTAGATATGTATGTAGATATGTATGTAGACATGTATGTAGATATGTGAGTAGGTATGTGTGTAGATATGTATGTAGATATGTATGTAGACATGTATGTAGATAGATATGTATGTAGATATGTATGTAGATAAGTATGTAGATGTGTATGTAGATATGTATGAAGATAAGTGTGTAGTTATGTGTGTAGATATGCGTGTAGATATGCATGTAGATAAGAATGCAGATATGCATGTAGATATGCATGTAGATATGTATGTAGATATGTATGTAGATATGTAGATATGTATGTAGATATGTAAATAGATATGCATGTAGATATGCATGTAGATATGTGGGTAGATATGTATGCAGATATGCATGTAGATATGCAAGTAGATAGGTAGATAGCATGTAGATAGGTAGCTAGATTTTATTTAGAAGGTAGATAGTTATGAATGTAGATATGTATGTAGATATCTAGGTAGATTGTATGTAGATATGTAGGTAGTTTGTGTAAAGACATATATGTAAATCTGTATGGAAAGTAGTTAATATGTAGATGTGTAGGTAGATATGTGGGTAGATAGTATGTAGATATATATGTAGATAGATTGTATGTACATAGGTAGGTAGGTAGATTTGCATTTAGATAGGTATGTAGATTTAGATTGCATTTAGATAGGTAGGTAGATAGGTATTTATATAGATAGGTAGGTAGATTCATGTAGATTAGTAGATAGGTAGGTAGATTCATGTAGATTAGTAGATAGGTAGGTAGGTATGTTATCGTTAGGATAGACTGCATGTAGATAGGTTAGGTAGGTAGGTTTGTAGATAGGCAGATTTATATGTAGATAGGTAGGTAGATTTAGGTAGGTAGATTTACGTAGGTAGATTTACGTAGGTAGATTTAGGTAGATAGGTAGGTAGATTTACGTAGGTAGATTTAGGTAGATTTAGGTAGGTAGATTTAGGTAGGTAGATTTAGGTAGATAGGTAGATTTACGTAGGTAGATTTAGGTAGATAGGTAGGTAGATTTACGTAGGTAGATTTAGGTAGATTTAGGTAGGTAGATAGGTAGGTAGATTTACGTAGGTAGATTTAGGTAGGTAGATAGGTAGGTAGATTTACGTAGATAGATTTAGGTAGGTAGATAGGTAGGTAGATTTACGTAGGTAGATTTAGGTAGATTTAGGTAGGTAGGTAGGTAGGTAGATTTACGTAGGTAGATTTAGGTAGATTACATGTAGATAGCTAGGTAGGTAGGTTTGTAAATAGGTAGGTATGTAGGTAGATATGTGGGTAGATAGTATGTATATATATATGTAGATATGTAGGTAGTTTGTATAAAGATATGTATGGTAAGTAGTTTGTATGTAGATAGGCAGCTAGATTTTATGCAGAAGGTAGGTAGTTATGAATGTAGATATGTATGTAGATATTGTTATAACTCCGCCAAGCGCACCGCCATCCAGGCTAGTGCTAGAAGGTGCGCACTGTGATAGACTAGACCTAAAAAAATTAGTTAAGGCCTATATTAAGGCCATTGTTTAACTAGAAAAAAAAGTGTAGTTAAAATCGTAGTTTAATTAATTTTTTTTTAGTTACTAACTAAAAAGTTTAATTAAAATTTTTAAAACTTTTCAACATGTGATCAGGGTTGAAACGCGCTCCCTGTTTTCTGGTCATGTGATATCAAAAACTTTGATTATCAAAAAAAAAAATGATGCAGTTAACAAATTAGACAGTCTGCATTTGAAGAGGGTAAAGTAAGATCCTGGTAGAAGTTATGGGAGTAAATATTTGCACTTGAAAGTAGCAGTATTATAAAATGTAAAACATTTTTTGTCAAAAGCTTTTATGCAGTATTATGAATGAGGTTGTTCCGTATTTTATTTGTGAGCCACGTGGAAGTGTTTAATTTCTGTTTCTCGTGGAAATCTGATTAGTGTGTTAGGTCAATATTTAGTGGTTTTAATCAATTCATTTGCGGCAAACAATATTTTTTTTAACTGCAGGAACATCAAGTACACCCGTCCTTTATAGCTTAAGACTTATTATTGAGATCTTTTAAGTCTAAATCAACAGTTAGGCCTATATAGATCTAAAAGCATTAGGGTAACCAACTCTAGGAAAAAAATCTTAATCCACACCCTTTCTGGCCATAAAGTAAATAGACTGTGTCCAACTGATTTTAACAACCTGGTCAGCTAGACATACACATGACCACATGTAGGCCTAGTGTACTGTACGTGTGTAGTCGATAATACTGTAAGACTACCCTGCATTAAGCCTTATGCAATAGTGTTTGCTTAATGTGGAGAGGTCAGACAATAAAATAATTAACACACTGGCGTGGCTAGTCAAGCATGTTAATCGTAGATATATCTTTACACTAAAATAGTTATACACCCTCCCTGCCCTGAAAGTAAATAGACAGTGTGTCCGACTGATTTTAACAACCTGGCCAGATAGACGTACACGTGTAGGTTTATATAATGTACTGAGTGGGCAGTCCATAATGACAAGATCACCCAGTTTTTTTTTCTCTTGCGCGCGTTACGGTTATGCAATAGTGTTAGTTGTATTTTTAGTGGTCAGACAAGAAAAAAGCACATCGACATAGCGACGAATATAGAGTTCTTGTCAATCACCTGAATGCAGTTTCCAAGCATCGAGTTTTCTCTTATGCCGCTGGCAAAGTCAAATTCGTTGTTTCTGTCTCGGCCATTGTTGGGGCCCGTATTCGCAATTTCACCCGACAACTTCCAAGGCAAGGAATCAGAAACGGTCTTAAGGCTTTCAAGGTTCGAGTTCCCGTCAAATGTACTGACAGATAAACAGAGGTCTTTAAGGTCCACAGCAAAAAGCTTGGACGCAGACCCAACGTTGTCTTGATCTGTCCGTCTCGTTTCAGGTACACCAGGAACAATAACTCCAGGCACATAACAGACTTCTCTTGTTTCTTCCTTTGTCTCTTTCCTTTCAATTCGGCACATCCCGTTGAGATCGTCGCAGCAATCGTTGTCACGTTTCTCGTCTTGAAGGTCACTAAAAAGTAGTTATGAACCGGGACTCCGGTTCGGAAGCCAAGCGCTTTACAACTCAGCCACTGCGCCTCCGTTATAAACTATCATAAGTCAATTAATTGCTCGGCCTTATCTGTATTATATAGTACAGTCATTGTCTGCTGTAGATTCATTTCTATTTTTACGGACAAATTAATTAGACTACAAAATAGGTTTCTACATTTTGAATATTGTTGAATAAAAACTATTTTTTTATGGTATATCTTTTCTTTATCCTTCTATTTCGCCATTTCTAACGGTATGTGTATGTATATTCGTTTGGTACTTTGGTTGCCACGTAAAGGTCGCCAGAATTATTTACACCTTTAACAATTCGATGTCATAATGGCCTGTCTTATGCTAGAAACATGAGCAACCTCTTTTGGGGTTTTCTGAAAGAGGAGAGTGCCTTTGTTTTCAAGGTTATCCAACCGTTTTTGTTTAATCTTTCATTTTGAATACAAATAAATAGAACATACGCTTTATATTATTAGGTACCTGTGCCATTCGTACTATCCCATGCCAATCGAACAGTATTGTCCCTTTGTTCATGGTTTTAATATTCTGAATAAAATATTCGGCTAGGAGAGTGTATAATGCCAGGGGGAGGGGGGGATTGGCTATATGGGCCGATGGGCCAAAAAGAATCCAAAATATCTACCGGCTGTATGGGCATTTGGTCAAATGCCAGGGTGTGCCGGTACCCAAGTGGGCAAGCTTTTAGGATTATCCGGTGTGCAGAATAAAATACATGTTGCTAATCTATTATTTTTTTCTTAAGTAAAGGTATGGATAAGCGATGTGTTATTTTTTCTTAAGTGAAATAAACAAAAAATATTTGAGCCGTTTTAGCACTTGAGAATCAAACTTTCTATCTTCCTGTAAATGAACGTTGATTATTAGAGACTGATTGAATGGTGTAATACTGGGTTCTTACTTCCTGAAGTACTCTAGACACGTGACGAGACAAACACTCAAGTCCGTTCAGCAGACAACATGAAGTTTATTTACAACATAATAATAATGCACTGCACTCCTTGTTAGTGCTACAAGTCAAGAAATAATAATCCCATCCGCATAACAGCGGTGTCAAAAGTATCATTCACGTCCGCATCTCAGCGGGTAACAATAAGAACAATTACTACTAGTGACACTGGAGCTTCAACTATAGATATCCATTGAAATACGAACAATACCTTAATATTCAATAAGCACATAATGAAATCAACACTCAAATATTATTAATCAACAATGACTAGTCCATCGACTTTCATGCTATATACATATATACACACCAGTCCAGGAAGAGACGTCCAACCTTCCTGTACCGGGAGCAAGACCTTACTGACTTGACTAGACTTGACTCAAAGTCAACTTTGTTCACTCTACTTCCTGTTTTCTACATCAGGAATTCTACGTGTCTTTCAAACTATTAACATGACGTGAACTTTAGATCATGCAATGTCAACTAAGACTGTGACACTTCCGTTAGCAGCTTGGGTTTAGTTGGCAAAGTTCAAGTTCAATTTTGCATCATAGACAATATTTTAAGTTCAATGTCCAATATGATTAAAAGGAAGAATGAGGTAAAATACCTTACAGGCTAAAACATATGTCAGATAGCTTTTTACAAACATGGGATTCTATGGACTTATGTTACTGTATTTCGGAACTTGTCTATTTCTTTTGTTTTAGAAGAAAATTACTTTCTGCATGTATACCGGTCTCAAGACACTCGTCCTTTTATACAAGGACAGTTTCCTATCTTTAAGTTATTTATGGGCCATTACACCTTGATAGTACCATTCAATGGACCGAAACGTTGGTAATATAAGCGGCACTCATTTTTTAGATCTGATCATGCTTCGGCACAGAATAGTAGAACCTGATTCTTCAGATGGCTGAGAATAGTTGTGGACTCTGTGGTGGACTCTGCGGTATCGATTGAAAGAGCTTCCATCAATAAAGGAGTCGGTTAGATTAGAGCAGAATGCCACGGTACGATGGTATGTCCATCTCTGTAGTACCAGTGTCCACCAGAAGATTATCGGTCTTAGTCTGTTAATTTGTCACTTATGACTAGACTTGCGCGATCAATTACGCAACACTTGTTCAATTATGCCCCCACGTGATCAATTATGCCCCCACGTGATCAATTATGCCCTACCTACTTGTTAAGGATGACTTACAAAGTTGGGTGTTCCCTAGGTGTAAAAGAATATTAGTAACGGAAACTTCAAGGTTCTCTTAGTTCTCTTCTGCAACCTTCACCTTGACCTTTCACCTTCACCTATCCCTTAGTCTGTTGGACCGTTGACCGTCTTTGTCCATTCCTCTGTTTTTTACCTTGGACAGAATCTCTTTCAATATCTGGCCCGTCCATTCTTTTATGTTGTCCTCCCATCGTTTTCTGTGTCTGCCTCTTCTTCTTTTTCCTGAAGGAAGGTCATTGCAAGCCCTGAGGATCAAGTAATATGGGCATAGAGTTTTCACAGTAGTTTAGCAGATCATCATGCGGTTCAATCGCTGAACTTATACTGTCTCTAATCTCTTCATTTGTGAGGTGGCATTCTGTATGTGACATCTAGGCTTTATCTGTAGCATATCAATTCCGTTTTAGGATCAATCTTCTAGTTTTGCACTAGTACTTTCTTACAGGTTATCAAAGTATTAATAATTTTAACCAGTTTAAATGCTAAGTTGTCCAAATAGCAGTTCCCTTTTCTCGCAATGAACGATACATATTCAATAGTTAACTCTTTCTCTCCGTAATTATTTTCCCATGTTTTGACGAATTCTTGAAGTTGCTCACTACTAGTTCATTACTCTGTTATGATTACGCTTTAGAAACGTTTTTATTTGTTATCAGAAAAGGTTTTATTTTGTCTAGAGTTAAAGGGGAATGCCTGCTCTTTTTATAAAACACAAAGTAAAGTTTATAAAATCCAACATTGATTTAATTTAGTGAGGTCGAATCAACGATGGTATCGTCAATTAGGAGAGAAAGAGTTAAAAACACTGGACTATGATTTGGTTGTACATTTTCAATGATCTGTGTCATTTTACGTCTCGAGAGACGATCTTTTCCCTTTGCAACTTCTTGTGTGACTAAAGAGGCCAATCCTTGATACACAGCTGCGATCGCAGGTTGGGCATATGTAATCACCAGGCGCCGTTGCATTTTCACCCTTCTTTCTGCTTCTGTTGTGTATGACATCTGCAATCAATGATACTATATAACAAACTATACAAAAAAAGGTCTAGTAGAACATTAACTATGAATGTTTTGCGACATTGATTTTAGCTGATAAGAAAATAAAAAAGCGCTAAATATCCTGAGATTGGAGCCGTTTGGCATTTACATCAAATAGGTCTAGATCTAGGTCGATTTGAGAAAAAAAGAAGATATTTCTTTTTCATCTGACATCAAAGCCTCAGTTTCACGTTTTTTTTTTTTTCTGTTGTTGTTTTTTTTTTGTTGTTGTTGTTTAGGATTGATTTTTCTGTATTTTTTTGATTCTAGTAAGTGTCAGTCGTAAATACGATTAGTAGAGAATGTGAAGGTACAGAGAGTACGAGAGAGAGATAGAAAGAGAGGAGGATAAAAGAGTTTTTTTAGGTGAGTAGGCAAGAAAGAGAGAGAGAGAGCTGGAGAAGATACACTGAAGCATGACTTGAGGGCCCCTAAAAAACGAAATATCTGACTGCTGTTTTGGGCTCTGCTGTTTGGCTGTTATTTCCAAGTATTTAAATATGCCAGTACGTAATTTTGTTGTGATTGGTCTCCCTTGCTCTATTCATAGAACATGACCTACTTTTGTCACCTACCTACTCTCGTCACCTACCTACTCTTGTCACCTACCTACTCTCGTCACCTACCTACTCTTGTCACCTACCTACTCTCGTCACCTACCTACTCTTGTCACCTACCTACTCTTGTCACCTGCCTACTCTTGTCACCTACCTACTCTTGTCACCTACCTACTCTTGTCACCTGCCTACTCTTGTCACCTACCTACTCTTGTCACCTGCCTACTCTTGTCACCTGCCTACTCTTGTCACCTACCTACTCTCGTCACCTACCTACTCTCGTCACCTACCTACTCTCGTCACCTACCTACTCTTGTCACCTACCTACTCTCGTCACCTACCTACTCTTGTCACCTACCTACTCTTGTCACCTACCTACTCTTGTCACCTACCTACTCTCGTCACCTACCTACTCTTGTCACCTACCTACTCTTGTCACCTACCTACTCTTGTCACCTACCTACTCTTGTCACCTACCTACTCTTGTCACCTGCCTACTCTTGTCACCTACCTACTCTTGTCACCTACCTACTCTTGTCACCTGCCTACTCTTGTCACCTACCTCCTCTTGTCACCTACCTACTCTTGTCACCTACCTACTCTTGTCACCTACCTACTCTTGTCACCTACCTACTCTTGTCACCTGCCTACTCTTGTCACCTACCTACTCTTGTCACCTACCTACTCTTGTCACCTACCTACTCTTGTCACCTACCTACTCTTGTCACCTGCCTACTCTTGTCACCTGCCTACTCTTGTCACCTGCCTACTCTTGTCACCTGCCTACTCTTGTCACCTACCTACTCTTGTCACCTACCTACTCTTGTCACCTACCTACTCTTGTCACCTACCTACTATTGTCACCTACCTACTCTTGTCACCTACCTACTCTTGTCACCTACCTACTCTTGTCACCTGCCTACTCTTGTCACCTGCCTACTCTTGTCACCTACCTACTCTTGTCACCTACCTACTCTTGTCACCTACCTACTCTTGTCACCTACCTACTCTCGTCACCTACCTACTCTTGTCACCTGCCTACTCTTGTCACCTGCCTACTCTTGTCACCTGCCTACTCTTGTCACCTACCTACTCTTGTCACCTATACAGTACTGACGGACCTGTTTATTTAATTTTAATAAGAAACTTTGTAGAGTTAAAAATTATGATACAGTTAAAAATACAATTCACTGGAATGAAGAAAATGAGCAAGAGTAGAATAAATTAAAATGGGCCCCAATTTCATGAAAAACAATGTCTATTACAAGCGTCCCCCACACGATCAATATATAATTTTTCGATTTACAACGGGACAAAACAGAATGAGCTAATATATGTTCTGGAAGCTAAAAATTGGAACTAGCGAAACTTGCCCTTGTGAAGCTACACCAGAGAATGTTTACCATGTCCTTCAAAGCTGCATACTCTTTAGGCACTGACAACGAAATCCTTCTATAGAAGAATTATCTATAGAATACTGCCTGATCTGGAAAACACTAGGCGGTCCACCCAGCTTTTATAAGTACCTGACAGTATCACTACCCAAACTGGGCCCCACGTTTCGCATAGGACCCCACAATGTTTAAGTCCTGCCCTAAGACTCTTCCACCTCTGTATGATTACTCACCAGTCCAATTCTGTACGTTTACAGACCAGTCCACATCTGTATGTCTTCCCTACAAATAAACACTTTAAAACAAGTGCACCCTGTGGCGATTACTGCTCAAACTTCCAAGCCGAAATTGAGGCAATTACCATAGCACTCCAGACAGTGGAAAACAAATTATATGAAGGAGTGCAACCACCATCAGATATTGTTGTCTTTACAGACTCCCAATCCACTCTGCAAGCACTTAACAGCAGCACCTCAAACAGCCCAAGAGAGTTGACAACACTAATTGTGATAATCCATCAGATGATATCAAAATTAAATATCAATATCACACTACAGTGGATCCCTGGACACATTTTGGCATCATGGGAAATGAAAAGGTAGATAAGCTATCAAAGGCAGGTTCATCTATGGAACAACCAGATAGACCTGTAAACTACCTCACCCGAAGGTCAATGTTAGTCAACAATCACAAAGAGGAGTGGCTCAACCAATGGGCATCAGGAAACACAGACAGAGCCATGTACAAAGAAATGGCTATGCCTAACAAACTGGACAGTATTAACTTCCTCATCCTCAAAGAACAATCTACAATTTTCCAACTAAGAACAGGACACACACCTCTATTAAATTACCACCTGAACAAAATAAACTCCACACAACTCCCTCTTTGCAGACACTGCACCCACCCCTTTGAAACCGTAAACCATATCCTCTTTGAATGCCCCTCCCTAATCCGCCTTAGGCAGACCCTACTTCCACTACAGCCCAACATAACCAACACCCTGTACGGCAGTGCTGAACAACTGAAGAAAACAGCACACTTTTTTTCCTTGGCACAGTCTGCAAAAGAGCTGACAGCTCAGCAGCAATAAAGCTGGCTAGAAGAAGTCACAGACTGTAACCATACAGGTACATACCAAACCTCTGTTTGGTTACAATAAATCAATTTTGAGATCAGTTATATCCCATTGCTACAAGTTGAGCAAAACTGGGACGTCCAAATGTGTGTTAACCAAACATCAAACATAAACGTTGCATATATAACAATGACAACGAATTGAAAGACAACGCATTTAAAGGGCAGAAAGTATCATGAGATGGAACCTGGAGGGCTGATTGTAGTGTGACTTTTTCGAAGTACGCTGGCCCTGTGAGGGCGCCATAGATGGGGCCCACCCCTAAATGTAACCGGAAATATCACGTCAAGAATTTTCATGATTAGTAAAGATGCCATCAAGGCTTTAACATTATTGAGTCCCAGAAGCGGCTTTACGGGATGGCGAATGGGGCAATCGCCCCAGGCCCGCGCCCTAATGGGGCCCAGTGCAAAGATAATTTTCTCACCGTTAGCCCATCGTACACATAGTCGTGGCCCAAATATGACTCGCGCCCAATGCCGCCTCTGCTTTATACTGTCTCCCGTTTACCACTTTCAAAGGCCGCCTCTGGGTATAGTAATTTATTATTCAACAACATATAGGTGCGCACGCCTGGATGGCTGCCTGGTCGTGCTGTTTGCGCGCTGGACTGTCGTTCGGATTTATCGATGGTCGAGGGTTCAAATTCTGCCCGCTCCCATCCCCCGTCGTCCTGCGGGAGGTTTGGACTAGGAAGTAAACTATCTTCAACTCTGAAGGAACATCCGAAACATGTAAAACATTTTACAAAACAAACAATAAAATGTGTCTATATAAAATCTATTCATACAAATTATCATTACAATTATCGCCTATTGGCTACTGAATGTGCTCAAATCACACATTTCAATATTGTACTCTATTACTCCTGTAGTCGATATTTCACTGACCTAATGGGGTGGGCTGTAAAAAAAAAAAAAAGTTTTAAAAAGGTCAGCTCATAAACTCACTGACGTTTCTTGTTGCTTAACTCATGTCTTCGCTTGCTTGCAGCGTTATTTGTTCTTGCTCTCGGTGACCTCCCTTTCTGCTCTGACATGCGTCTTGTTTCCTATTGATTGCTGCCCCTTGGGCATTAACTCAGTTCATTGGAAATCTAACAATAAAGTAAAATGAGCCCCTCCTTGTTTACGATCCCCCCCCCCCACCCTCTAAACGCAGTGGTCTTTCTTTCGTCGATCGTGGCCCCGAAATCGGTTCGCTGAAAGGGGAGGCTATATGATGGAGAAAAAAAAAACTGAAAAGAAATAAATCAAGTTAAAGGCCCCTGTTTCCAGGGACGCTAATTGTTCAAAGTTTTGCAGTAAGACAATAAATACGTGTCCCACAGAGAAAGCAGTGTGTGATAGAAAGTCTTTGATGTTTACTACGATGCTTATCATATGCTCAGTATCGTAGCAAGCGATTTGGGGGGACCGTGTGGCTTGGCCTCTTTAGGGGCCCCTGCATTTTGTCATTCGACATCATGACATGAGATAATGTGCTTACTAAATATATATATATATATATAAATAATAGTGCTATTAGAGCATGGAATGGGTTGCCTGATTTATCCAGGAAAACCAGTGACTTGGCAGAATTTAAGTCATTGGTTAATATGCATGACTGAATGCACGACGCGTAGTCATCTTCTTTTTTGAAGTAACGTCTGCATTATATAAGATAAGGAGAATATACGTCTAATGTGTGGAATTCATGCAACATGGTTACTAATTTACATCAAAACATGAAGAGCAAGATAACATGGTATTGGCTGAATATTTAATGTAAAAAAAAATAACTTGGGGCACTCATTTGGGGGGACCCCTGAAATTTCAATTTTCAAATTTTCAAATTATGACTCACTGCCCCCCACCCTCCTTACGCCACTGCATAAGCCATTCTTGTGTTGTAGAATACGGTGGAAGCACAGAAGCTTTAGACCTCAATGTTGTTGGGGTATAGCATGGAAACGTCGTGAGATTGAATCCCTCGTCAACTCAGGGTTAAAACCATCAAGTCCATTTTTTTTCCTCTGACCACTCATTGGATATAAATACACAAACATTTAGCAGGTATTGGTAATCATTTCATTTCTCAAAAACGAAACCTGGAACTATCATCTAGTTACTAGATTTATATTCAGGGTCCGCAAGTTCACAATAACGTGAACTATAAATAGTTATAGAAATTCAACGAGCCGATTCTTTGCGAGCTACTTGATCATTGTTATACTCAATATCAAACGAATGTTGATGAACTAATTAGACTTCAGACTTTTGTCTCGGGAGGAGTTTATTATGGCTAAAACAAGTCGGAATGTTTTGTTGTTTTTTTAGGCCAAAGTTAATATTTAACAGCTACAATGGGTTTGTTTAAATGTAAACAATTCATTGTGAGGAAAGGCATGTATTATACGCGGTATGACTACAATAATTGTTGAAATCTCTCTCTCTCTCTCTCTCTCTCTTTCATTCACATTTTATTCCCTCTGCCTACAGTCGAAAGATATTTTGATTTTATGTAAAAAGTAAAAAGCAATACTTAAACCGGCACTATTGAACTTAAATACCCTATAGCCCCAAGTTATGACTGCCTGATTCATCAAATTCGAAAAAAATAATAACGGCAGGCCAAACCCCTACAAACTCCCCCCCCCCTTTTTCCCTCACACCAACCCCTACAACCCCTCCCCCTCACACCAACATATTGTTAAAATAATTTCACTGCATTTCAAGTTGTATAAGTTAAAATATAGTACTCCTAACAAGGGTTTAGTAGTCTGCCAGCAGTTCGGTGCTACAACACAACGACCGTCAACAATACTGCCCCAGACAGCTACACATTTCTAGTGCAGTCTTCGTCAATATGGAAAGTTGGCATCAATTATTTTTTTTGTGTGTCTAAATAAAGAAGCTGAATAGTAAAGGAACCAGAACTGACGTGAGAATAAGAGATATGGAAAAGTAGATAGAGACAGAAAGAGAGAGAGAGAAGGAGAAAGAGAGAAAGAAAGACGGGAGAAGGCAGGAAGAAACATTGAGAGGGAATAAAGATATAGAGAAAAAAAGAAAGGTAGAAAAAGAAAGATAAAAAGAGAGAGAGAGGCGAAGAAAAGGCTACATGATACAAAGAGAGAAAGGTGGAAAGAGAGAAAACGAGAGAGAAAGAGAATAGAAAGAAACAGTGGAAGAAAGGAAGAGAGAAATAAATAAAGCTAGAGAGGAGAGTAAGAGGGCTAAATGGAGATAGCAGGAATAGAGAGAGAGAGAAAGAAACATAGGAAAAAAGAGGGGGAGAGGAACAGAGAGGCAGAGAAAGAGGGAGACATGTCGGTGAGAAAAGAGCTGAGCTGAGTTGAGAGAGAACATATCATTAAAAAAAAAACAACTTATTTTTAATGCTTCAATGTTTATGTGTACTAATTAACACTCGATGGAGGACATGAAGAAATATTTCCATTCCCAACAGTGACGTCATCTTCCCCACCCACCCTCACCCCCTTTCCCCCCCCCCTCCCCTTGTAAACCGTGTGCATTCAAACCCATTCCATCAAACTCAAGTAATTTCAACTTGTAAGTATCCTGTGTTTAAAAAAAAAAACAATGTACTGTAGCGACATCGATCACGTGACATCATAAAATGTCAAGTTGGTATCGACCACCGCAGTGTTGAATCAGGCACGTGAAACATGCGCGTAGTTCAGCAGTAAAAAAAAAAAAAAAATTTTAAATACTTTTAAAAAAAAACAAAAAACAAAGCTTATATTGACCGCTCTTGTATCAGTTAGTTTGGATCAGTCATGTAGTTAAATTTGTTTAATGATTGGTCCACAATAGTGATTGGACCACAATAGTGATTGGACCACAATAGTGATTGGACCACAATAGTGATTGGACCACAATAGTGATTGGACCACAATAGTGATTGGACCAAATCGCACTGAGTATGCTATAAGCATGAGGGCTGCACTAAACAATAGAGAAAACCATTTCTTTTCGTTTATTGAAAAGTAATTACAGGATTAATTCAAAATAATAGATGCAGTTTCGCTCGGTATAAGTTTTTCTTTTAATAACAAGTATAGTTATAATTCGTCTCTTTATCAATTGCATTTGCTATTTATTTTTTATAAACACATACATTAACTCATGCAAAACACAAATATTCTGAAATGAAGAATTATATATATTTCAATGCATAAATTTTGTTTTCGGTTTAATTTATTTGCATATTTCACAACGTGAATACTACAATACTAAGATGGGATTCCATGTGTTTAAAAACATTTGTCTGAGCTCAGTTACAAGAATGGACAAAACTCAGTAACACAGGCTGTTCGTTTATACGTACAATCTCTATTCTATACTATCTTCTTTCTGTATATGTTTATCTCTACGTCGCCCAACCATGCGGGACACGCACGCACGCCGACTCTCTATCCCTCGATGAAAAAGTCATGGAAAGATAACTATTTTATTACTGCAAGTCGGACTCGAGTTACCCCACGTAGCTTTCGAGGCGACAGAGAGCGCGGCTCAGAAAGTAAAAAGAGGATGGGGGAGAACAAGTAATCTTCTCTGTATATATAATTCTCTACGAAGTGTTCACCCGTCACTAAATAGCGGCGTCTGCTACGCCGCGGGTTTGCTATAGCTTGTCAGCTATAAAGCATTCTTCTCAAGATATGGTCTCAACGTCGGTACATGCATCTTCTTTGTCTTCCCTTTTCTTTCTTTGTACGCTTTGTTTTTCTCTAGCATTAACCCTTAAAACGTGTGTGGTAGTTTAGCCTCTAAACATCAGAATTGTAATTCCATTTTGTATGCGCTCGTTGTAAAGCAGCTCAGCACTTTAAGGGTTAAACTGGTCCAACACTTCTTAAAATCATGTATATAATCAGTGCCAGATTTCAGTATGTTGGGAGTTGGGACCCTGAGCAGGGCTTTTTGTGTAGTCTGCTACCCTTCCTTCCCCTCCATTAAAGACTTAAATGAAACGGACTTAAATAAGGTAATGACACTGAGGAGGCGCTGTGGCTGAGTTGTAAAGCGCTTGGCTTCCGAACCAAGGGGTTTCGGGTTTGAATACTGCTGAAGACTGATTTTGGATTTGGGGATTTTAGAGCGCCTAAGAGTCCACCAAGTTCTAATGGGTGCCTGAGATTAGTTGGGGAAAAATAAAGGAGGTTGATCATTGTGCTGGCCACTTGACACCCTCGTTAACCGTGGTCAACATACACTCTGACCTTTACATCATCTGACCCATAGATCGCAAGGTCTGAAAGGGGAACTTTACTTTAATGTGTTGTGGTTGTTTAGTAATAGATGTAAAGTAGATCTAGGTCTAGATGAAGTATTTTTACTAGCTCCTGGAGTTCGTTTTACAACCAAACAACATATATTAAATTCTATAAAATACTTGAGAAAAACGATAGATACTTGACAAGTAGTATTTAATCCAACATGAAGGGGCACAGTCTAAATGTCAACAGTTACTAAAGATGATGTCTCGCCATTAAGAGAGAGTGAGTCGTTCTTCTGTCCCTGTCCGTTAAAATTAATCCTATCATTCCTATGCAGTTAATATCCCATAATTTCCCTATTTCCGTCTAACATAGTCTATTTATAGTCTAGTCAAATTCCCAATTAAAGTAAACCTATAACAAATGACACCGAGAATTTATCCATGCAAACTGGCTACACCCGTTGATTTGTTCCCAGATTTTATATTGTTTATTCTGGAAAATCATTCCTTTTCTTGTTTAAAAATTTCATTAAAAAAAGGTCAGCTTTTAAATGATCACTCTAAGATCACCCTAACAAATGTATATATAGTATACATATTTTAATAAGTTTTCTTTGTTTATAGAAGCCCTCCTGTACGGGCTGCTACACTGTCAGCACTGCCGTAAATCCGGCCCTGTGTACAATAAAAAAAACTCTGGTTCACCAATGTTTTTTATACCCGACGCCAGCCAAGACAGTTTCCTCGACCCTGTCAACAATAGAACATGTTTGGCAAGCCTGTTTACTTAGTGTTTATGTTTTGTTTAATAGTTTCAAGCTTAAGTCCTGAGTCTCGTTCTGACCAAAAGGTCAAACATTAATCCTTGTAGCTTATTTACTATCAGACGTTCAAAACTTCCTCCTCATAGAATTTTGTTTGTTGTTTTTTTTTTTTTTGGTTCGCTAAAGTTATTAACTCTTTCTCTCCTTAATTATTTACCACATTCTGGTGGAATCAACGCTGGTATCGTCAGTTAGGAGAGAAAGAGTTAATACATTTCTGAGCTCATTACATCATCTTGTCTAGACGACATTCCGAGTTCATGAGAGCTAGGGCTTACAAGTGACGTAATAGATATTTCTATAATTAAACTCCTAACTTTATGTCGTGTGAACAGTAAGGAGTTGGGGGCAACCATCTCGGGCGCCGGAGGGTCGGGGCGCCAAAACGGGAATCGAAACACTACATAAAATATCAAATGCTTCTGTCGCTACATTCGGTGGCTTCGTTTACACTATATGTAAGTTTCGTTTTTCATACTAGTGACTGTTCTTGTGCAAATAACGTCTGTATTTTATAAGATAAGAAGATAAATATGAATAAGAGACACTGTTTAGGGAACGGACGTCGACAGACGTAGAAGCCACGGGCGCCTGGCACCGTCCGTACGCCACAGCGTGTGAATGCAGTTCTTATGCTTGTTAACAGAAACAGACAATGTTGGTTGAGGTGGTAGGATGTAGTTAAGAAAGAAATGGGTGTTTTTTTGTTTTTTCACAAGTTATATCTGATGAACCAATGTCCGAAGTTTGTATGTGATGACCCAATGTACGATGTTTATATGTGATGACCCAACGTCCGAAGTTTATATGTGATGACCCAATGTCCGAAGTTTATATGTGATGACCCATTGTCCGAAGTTTATATCTGATAAACTAATGTCCGTAGTTTGTATCTGATGGTCAAATGTCCGAAGTTTATATTTGATAAACCAATGTCCGAAGTTCATATGTGATGACCCAATGTCCGAAGTTTATATGTGATGAACCAATGTCCGAAGTTTATATGTGATGACCCAATGTCCGAAGTTTATATGTATTGACCCAATGTCCGAAGATGGTATCTGATGGCCAAATGTCCGAAGTTTATATCTGATAAACCAATGTACGAAGTTTGTATCTGATGACCCATTAAATTAAATATGTGCCTTGAAAGTTGTGGAGTAAACGTTTACCGGCAGTATTTCATTCAGTGCTATATTTGTTTTCATAACATAGAATGCATATTTGGGTTCGGGCTATCTCATTTTCAAACAATTAGCGTGTATAAACGAATCCTGCCATTGTACGGTTTATATAATTTTTTTTTATCTAGAGGTACACAAAGATTAGAGATTTTTCATTAACGACTTTAATGCATGACTGGTATAAATGTAAATAGACTTTTTGGTGTAAGAACTATATAATTTGTTTCTTTTATTATTGAGGAGTCATATTTTCTAATCGTCTTCGATTGTAGTTCATTCTTTGTTTATATTTAGTTGGCAACATTTATGCTCCATTCAGTGTCCTTGACATTGTGTCGTCAAAATCCAGCAGTTCATGAAATCAAAACACAGTAAAAAAAAAAAAAATCAATAATAAATAATCAAGTTTGAACAGAGTCATTACCAGTTTATTACCGACACGTATTGAACAAGTTTTTGATGTCAGAAGTAAAAAAAAAGTTCCCCTTTCAGACCTTGAGATCTATAGGGCAGGCGATATTAATGCCATCTGTTTCTGTGGCCAACGGTTAACGAGCAGGGTGCCATGTGGCCAGCGCAACGACCAACCGCCTTTACTTTCCACAACTATAAAGTCAGGTTGGCCCATTAGAGTTGGATGGACTCAGTGGCGCCCCAAATATCCCGAAATTAAAAAATCACAGTCTTTACAGAGATTCGAACCCAGGTCCCAAGGTTCGGAAGTCAAGTGTTTAATAGCTCTGCCTTGTATCCTTCCCCCCCACACTTTTCATATTCATGTAACCCCAAGATAATACATATATATATACTTTTTAAAGTTTTAACAGTTTGTCTATTGTGGAGGTTCAATTCACAAAGTACGACTAGGATTATATGTATAAATATATGTATAAATAAGGGTATATAAATATATGTATAAATATATGTATAAATAATTTTCTTATTATCAACAAACACTCCCAAGAGGAAAAAAAAAGTATTTCTCAAGACGCTGATATTTTCGATTTAATGCCCTCGATTCCCCGAGGGGGAACCAATTAATCCTGTTGACAAATGCCTGGAGGTATAGACTTGTTATC
The DNA here is from genome assembly GCF_947242115.1 of Biomphalaria glabrata. NCBI lineage: Eukaryota > Metazoa > Mollusca > Gastropoda > Planorbidae > Biomphalaria > Biomphalaria glabrata. The sequence continues at coordinate 42,933,558 of NC_074718.1, forward strand.
TTGTCACGTGGTCATAAAGTGCATTCATCTATCTGGGCGTTTCTTCACTTTCTCTTAAATCTTTCTCTTCATTTTTTAAATTTAACCCCAGTGTTATTTATAGATTTTCACATTGAAGGGAGACAACGACAACATTTCATCCACATTTTATAGTTCATTCTTTTTTCAGATGTCCCCGATATGGGAGAAACCTATATAGGTTTTGTAGGGTCTATCTGCCCCATCACTTTCAAATACCATTAAAGATCAGATTTCATCTCATATTGCTATGTACTAAAATTATGTGAAAGGTTACTCTTTTATCTTCTGCAAAGGAACCTTACATGCTGGTTGTACGAAAACCATATACTCAGCAATTTAGCTAGGATCAGATAGATCATAGTATGAATAGATATTCTATACAAAGGCAAAATTTCTTTTTTTTTTTTGGGGGGGGGGGAGTGGGCGTTAAGCCTCATTTTGAGCTTCACGCCTCGTTTTGGTTTGTTTGGTGGACACTCACCCCTGATGTGAGCTTTTGCGATTAATAGTAGGCTGGGTACTTGATTAATAGTTATGACTTGTATCGCGTACACCCATGTCCTGAAGTGCGTTTATTTTAATAATAATTTAAAACAAAAAATACTTGTTCATAGATTTTCTGCTGTATAAACAAACTACTGTTTACCAAACACGTTATTTTAGTCGCAAAATACAGTGTGTATTGTCTGCGGATATGTATACACAATGAAATATATGGTGGTTTATGTTATTTAATAACTGAATAATAATATTTGTATTATCCATCCTGGCATGTATCTTTACAATTTCTGTATCATACATAGCAAAGATCACATCGAACGCAAAGGGCAAGTACGTTCACTCCAGTTTCTCGTCAGCATTTTGTCTGAAATATTTATGTCAGATAGTTGGATTGTAGTTAATGATGTGATTGCCATAGATGTGTATATATGTGTGTGTGTGTGTGTGTGCCATCAGATGATATCATCGCGTCGTCCATTTCTTTGTCTGCTGGTTGAAAGGTCATCAAATATTCACGCTGGCCGTATTCAAACTGGCAACAAAGAATAATCCAGTGCACCGGATGTGAGTGATCGCTTGTAATCACGCTTTAAATGGACACTTTGGATAACAGAAAATAGGATTTGGGTGTTTGGTGGTTTGTAGTTTATAGTTTCGTATATCAACAGACTTTTTGTTACACCAATGATAATCTTAGTTCTTTATACCAGTGTTTCCCACACTGTGTTCCGCGAAACCCTAGTGTTCCGCGAGCCCTGAATAGGTGCGGACAGGACACACACCTCTGTTAAATTACCATCTCAATAAAATAAATCCCACACAACTCCCTCTTTGTAGACACTGCGCCCACCCTTCTAAAACCGTAAACCATATCCTTTTTGAATGTCCCTTCCTAATCCACCTTAGGCAGACCCAACTACCACTCCAGCCCAACATAACCAACACCCTGTACGGCAGTGCTGAAGAACTGAAGAAAAATGCACACTATTTTTCTTGGGACAGTCTGCAAAAGAGCTCACAGCTCAGCAGCAATAAAGCTGGCTAGAAGAAGATAAAGAAGAATACCAGTGTTTCCCAAACTCTATCCGCGAAACCCTAGTGTTCCGAGAGCCCTGAATAGATGGTCCACGAACTACTGACATACTTAACTAGTAGTGAACCACATGCATTAATTTCTCCAAAAAAATGAGCAAAGTGTTCAGCTAAATACTAAAAATGTGCGAAGTGTTCCGCTAAGGAAATAGTTGTATGCTTTATGCTAACAAGTAACATACAAAGATTTTTTTTTTAAATATTTCTCCTTTATAAAGCTGACAACCTCATGGAAGAGCCATAACTCTGCTCTTCAAAGGTAATGAATGACAGGTGAATGATTCCCCCTGAAAAAAATCTACTTTGATTATAGAAAGTTCTAGTTTGGTGACATAGATCAAGACTTGGAAATATTAAAAGACAGGACTCTAGAATAGAATACTGGATCTAGTTGCATCTAGTTACACATAGTTATTGATCTTGTTGATTTTCTCTACCAGGTCTTCTGTAAACACTACTTGACAACAAAAGCTCCAAATAACAATGTCGTAGTTTAATATAGAGCTCCTCTTTCGTGATCGAAGATGAGCACATTTCTCATTTCCTATAGACTCGAAGAAGACTTTAAAGTCTTATTCTCGCTTTAAAAAGCCGGCCACATACGTGGCATGGGTAGGTTTGGTCAGTTGCAGAGAGGTCTGCTTCTTTTCTCAGCTTTTTGTTTGTTCTGCGCTCCTTCACCCTGACCACTCTTCTTGCTTCAAACATTGAGACTCCGAGACTCACAGCTTCACGCCATGAGGTGCAATCGAGAGCTAGTGCTTCCCAGCCGTGAATGTCGATATCGCATTCCTTGAAGGAGCTCTTGAGAGTGTCTTTGTAGCGCTTGTATTGACCTCCCTGGGAGCGCTTTCCTGCACACAACTCCCCGTACAGAAGTGGTTTAATAACTAAATACATCAACAGCCAAAGCTACACAATTGGCAGCGCTAACTACAAATGCTTTGATGTACATAACAGAACCGCCGCACAAAACTCTCCTAGACTCTGTCTACTCCTGGACTCGTACGGCTACTTTCTCGAGGACTCACATTGTACCGCACCGTCTTTACTGCCTTCCTGTCCTGAACTGAACTCCCTGTCTCTGGTCAACAAAATCTTTCGATCACATGACCGAACCACGGGTCATTTTAAAGTGTACTCGTAGTACAGTGCCTAGTCCATTGATAGCGTCGACCTGTGTCATTTGCCTGAGTCACGTGTGTCATTAGGTCGCATACACTTTAACCCTATCTTTCCGCCACTGGAGCTACAACACTATTATGTATTAAATATTGTAAAAGTATTATATACATATGTATAAATAGTCACATAGTAATTGTCGTGGTCCAGCTGCGGATTTATTTTTACTTATGATGGGGCGCAAAATGTTCCTGAACGTCTATTTCTTTATTTATCACGTTATTGAATACATGCGGAAATTCCCACTGGGGTGTTATCAAAATAATATTATATTATATTATAGTTTGAAAAATTATTACAGTCCAATCAGATAGTGTCCAATTAGCTAATAAAAGTTGTATTCTCGATTGACATAATCATCGTAAAGAAAAGCTTTACTTTCATGTTGCTATCAAATATCGAAACCCTACATTTCCACCTAGTTTGCTTACTAAAGAGAGGGACCTAGAGGGGCAGTCTACAAGTTTGCATGAAAACACAAACTCGTTTTACAATTATTTTTTTAATTCTTATTCTTAACAAGCGAGGCTGTATCTTTTTTTTCTTCATTGATGAGTAAGAAATTCCAGTAGTAGAATTTAAAAAAAAAAACGCCATTGTTACTGTCACAGATACCATTATAGAATTATTTGTATATTTCACATTTAAAAGCTTATGTGTAAATAGAAATATAAACCCTTGACTGAGCCTCAGGAATTACCCCACAAATCTAGACCCTTGACAGCACCTCAGGTTTTACCCAAGACGTAATTATGATGTTGCAAATCTATTGGTTGATTTGAAAATAAATAAAGACATTTTTTTAAAAGAGTTAGCGTCAGAGAATTGACGAGGGAAAAAGAAGGCCAGTCGATGAAAAAATCTCCTAGTAGATAGTCACGTTTCTAAGAGCTCTGATTTAAAGCCTTTGTAATGTTTTTTCTTGAGCTTGTTGATCTGTAACTTGTACATAAGCTGTACTTACATTTTATATTTAAATAAAGTTCCAGAGTTGTGTTTTAGCAAAGAATCTTTTATTGTGATTCCTAGATCGTCATTTATTCAACTATTTTAATTCAAGTAAAATCCCCGGCACCACAACATCTTGTGTTGTGACAGTTACTAATGGAAAAAAGACCATGTCAAGGTCTCATAAGTTCCTCTTGAGAGGGAATTTTCCCAAAGAAATGTAATATTGGTCGTAGAGAGACATCTTATCTTCTTATCTTATATGTTACAGAAGTTACTTTAAAAACAAAAAAAAAAAGATAGTTACGTCCTACGCATTTCACGTGTCAATCTAGTCATGCATGTTAAACAGTAACTTAAACACTGCTAAGTCGTAGGTTTTCCTGGCTGATTCAGGCAACCCATTCTCTAATGTCGCTAGGGAAGAAGGAGCACTTGTCCTAGCGCAGTGATGCCCAAAATACGGCCCGCGGGCCTCATCCGGCCCGCGATGTGGTTCCATCCGGCCCACCGAATCGTCGGCACAAAGTGTAGAAATCTCCCTTTCAAAAAAAAGGTTGAAAAAATGTATCTTTATTTACGTTTGGGCCCTCATTTTTTCGCCGGTGGATCGGTATTATGATCTTTAACATTTGTGTGTTTATGCTTTGGAACTCTGAATGTAGAATCTACCAGGAAAAGTAAAGTGAGCCTGTGTGTACTTTTTTTGTTGAATATGTTAATAAGCCAACATATTTATTTTAGAAAGAAAGTGTCTGGGCTGTTTAATAAAACAACAACATAAAAACGGCATTATTAAATAAATATGGCGGCATTCTTGGTTTGTGTCGCGAATAAAAGAGTGTTAAACTACGCCTAGAGATTGGAGGATCCATGGGAAAAAGAGACCATAAAATGAGTCGGTGGTAAAGCTACCTACACTGGTACTCACATTTTAAGTCGAGAAATGAAGCTATTTTCTGACACGTAACAAAGATAATTGTCCAATAACCTATTAGCTAAGTATTAAATCCACAAGTTTCTACCAAAATAGTTTCAGAACAATTTCATTTCGTTTTTGTAACTTTTCCGTCATGTGGCCCGCTAGACGAGTGTCGGAAATTAAAACGGCCCGCGGGTCGAATTAGGTTGGGCATCACTGTCCTAGCGTATGGAATACGACATGTATAGTTCAACTAAATTAGTTTTATCTAAAGTTATTTCTTTGTGTTCTAAACTGTGTTTTATCTTTCTAGGCCTGTACTTCTTAACCATAATTGAAACAAAAAATATTTATTTAAGTCTGAATAAACAATATAGTTCCAAAATGTCAATGGCGGAGATAAACTTGCGTGTGTACTCTAATGCTTATCGTCTCAACAGTTTGAATGTTATGAGTATCATTTCCTGTCTTTGTAATGTCTCTGAGTTGGTCATTGGAATCAAGTGATTAGGATAAGTTATTAAGATAAGTGCTAAATGAATAGAAGAGGATAAGCGTGAGAGTATGCATGTGTGTATTTGTGTCTGTTTGGGGCGAAGGGGGCTGAAAAGAATGATCATTTTTAAAAAATCTAATCTGTTCATTAATTGAAACCCACTGTGATGTTGCTAGTTCAGGCTGTCTTGAAGTCAACCAATTACTCTGCAATCGTTTGGGTGTAATTGTTCGGGTGTATTACGTGTAGTTGACCAACAACACAAACAAGAACTGGCACATCGATTGTAACAGGTGAAGAGATGTAGTCAACGATGATGAACAAGTTAATATATATTTATTATGATAAAAGGCCACAGTAGAAGTCTCTGTCACTAAACACGTCGTTACCCTGGAATGTTCTAACGCTAACTGATTTTCCGGTCTCTAACCCAACATATCCCAAACGTCACTAGTCCCGTTCAATATGCGTCTACTATGGTGCGTCGCTAAATAACTAAAATAACTAACCTATATCAATAAGGTGTCTAACAGATTCCTCCCCCCCTTGAAAAAAAATATGTCAATATTTTTCCACTACTGTCAAGTCTTACAAGGGCATTTTCAATTTAAGGGGAAGACCACAAACATAAAATCTTGATCTCTTCATCTTGACATCTTCATCTTGACAGTTCCTCATATTCATGTCAATGTTCATAACAGTTCATAACATTCCAGAATCATCTTCATTGGTACACAGTTCATCATAAAAGACAATGTGGCATCTTATGGGCACGTCATACATCACAAATGTTCTTCACTGGCAGTAATCTGATAAAATACAATATTTCAAAAAAACAATTATAAACTTTATTTACACATTCAATAAATTTTTTTTCTTACCACCCTTTTATACGCTTTTGTCCATTTTTCTTTTATACTCACCCTTTTCCATAGAACTAACTTTCGTCAATGATATATGAAATGATTCACATAAAAAAAAATATCCATACTTACTTTTAAATGCTTAACATCAAATTTACTTATCTCCCTTTTCCATAACATATAAATGGTGTCAATATATTAATATATATTACATACTCAATATAATCATAGTTTATTTACAAAATTGTTTCACTTCAATGTCATTCTAGACAATAGATCAGCTACAATATTCACAGATCCACTAATAGCTTTCACTTCAAATTTATATTCCTGTAGTGCTAAGAACCATCTATAAACACGACTGTTTTTCATGCTCTTTTGCTGTATATACTGAATAGGTTTATGATCAGTTAATAATATGAATTTCCTTCCTATTAAATAGCTCTCTAGCTTAGTAATTACCCATATTACAGCTAAGGCTTCTCTTTCAATGACACTATATTTTTTCTCTGCCTCTGATAATTTTCTGCTTACATATAATATAGGATGTAAGTTATCATAGTTCTGCATTAAACAACCACCAATAGCATTACCAGATGCATCAGTTGTGACATAAAATATTTTGTCTTTATCAGGTAGTCTTAATATTAGTTCATGACTAAAAACATCTTTAATTCTGTCAATAGCTTTCACACATTCCTCATTACAAACTACTTTTTGAGGTTTTCCTTTTTTAAGTAAGTCATTTAGTGGATTCACTATTTCTGCTAAGTTTTTTATAAACTTTCTGTAATAATTTACTATTCCCAATATGCTTTTAATTTGTCTTTTTGTTGTAGGTATTTCAATATTAAGTACTTTCTTTATGTTATCTTCAATAGGGCTAATCATGTTGTTATTTATTTTATGTCCTAAGAAAATTATTTCCTCCAATCCTATTTCTACTTTTTCTGCTTGAATTGTAAGTCCACTTTCTTTTATTATTTTGAATACTTCTTTTACATCTACCAAATGTTCCTCCCAACTATTATTAAAAATACATATGTCATCCAAATAGCAAATAACATTTTCTTTGTTTCCAATTATCATGTTCATCATTCTATTAAATGTGGCAGGTGCATTTACTAATCCAAAACTCATATAATTCCATTGAAAAATACCATATGGTGTTACAAATGCTGTGTAAGGTTTTGCATTTTCTGTTAAAGGTATTTGCCAATAACCTTTAGTTAAATCCAATTTAGTAAAAAATTTTGCTCCATTTAATTTATGTAAAATATCCTCTATATTTGGCATTGGATATGGGTCAAATTCTGTGATGTTGTTAAGTTTCCTATAATCAATACATAACCTTATATCTCCATTCTTCTTTTTGGCTATCACAATTGGTGAAGCATAAGGAGATGTTGATGGCTTAATTATACCTGATTCTAGTAAATTGTCTATTTCTTTCTTTACTTTGTCTTGTAAATGTAACGGTATTCTATATGGCTTAAGCTTGATAGGTTTTGTGTCTGTTACTTTAATGTCATGTTTAATAATATTTGTTTTTCCTGGTATGCTGGAAAAAATTTCTTTGTATTCCTGTATTATTTTAGTTATGTCTTTTGACTTTTCCTTAGTTAGATTATTAAGATTAATCTTTTGCCAAGTTTGATTCTCTTTTGTTTCTATTACAGGTATTTCCTTAATATCATTTTCATTGTGATTTTCATTTGTTATTATCATCAAGCATTCTTCTCTTTCTGAAAATTTATTTTCTATTTCCTCCTGAATGTTTTGTATTAACTCATCTTCTCTATCATGATACAGTTTCAAATTATTTATGTGATATGTTTTAATTTTCCCATTTATTTCAATTTGATAATTCACATCATTAATTTGTTTTATCACCTTAAATGGACCTTTCCATTGTTTACCAATTTTATTTTTCAGGTCATTTATCAATATTAATACATTGTTTCCTACTTCTAGTGTTTTCAATTGTCTTTTCTTATTTAGATTCTCATGAGCACTTTGTTTGTACTTCTTATTGTTGTTATATGCTTGAGTCCATATTTCTTTCAATTCTGTTGTGATTGTTGTTTCACTGTCATTATTTAATTTATTCTCATTGTCTATTAGATTTTCTTTAAAAACATCTAATTCATCTCTGGGTTTTCTTCCATGTATTATTTCATATGGTGAAAATTGTGTTGCTTCATGGATGTTGTTTCTATGAGCAAATAGTACATAGTTAATGTAATGATCCCACTTGTTCTGATTATTCTGAATTATCTTTGTTAGTGATCTTTTTAATGATCCACCATATCGTTCACATAAACCGTTACTCTCCGGGTGGTAAACCGAAGAGTATATGTGTTGTATATTGTATTGTTTAGTCCATTTCTTAAATTGTTCTGACTTAAACTGAGATCCCTGATCACTCAATATAATTTTAGGTATACCATGTCTTGTAATTACTTTTTGAGTTATGGCATTAATGATATTTTCTGCACTTGTATTTGATAATGGGATTGCCTCTGGGTATCTACTAAACATGTCTATTACTGTTAGAATGTATTTGTTATTATTTTCAGTTTGAATTAAAGGACCTATTAAATCAATAGATATTTTCTGAAATGGTGCTGTAGGTTCATCCATTTCTTGAATAGGTGCTTTATTCACTAGACTTTTGTTCGATCTCTTTTGACATATGTCACATGAGTTTATGTATTTGTTGATTGTTGCTTTCATTTTGGGCCAAAATACTTGTTTTGACAAATTCCTATAACATTTCTTTACTCCCCTATGTGCTGCTAAATTATTATCATGTGTCATGATTAAAACATCTTTCCAATATTTCTGTGGTAAGACAAGTTGTTTTATTTTCTTATTATCATTACTTGTTTGTCTAAACAATATTTTATTCTCTATGCAAAATTTCTCCATTGGATTATTATTGTTTTTATCTGATATTCTCGAATAAATTTTCCCAATAATATTGTCATTCATTTGTTCTAATGCAAATGTGGGTGTTGTTTCTTTTTCACTTTGAAATATTTGTGTTTCAAGACTATTTTGTGTTTCATTTTCTATCTCTCTTTCCTTAACATCTGTATTTTCTATTTGTATTACATTACTGGTTTCTTTTTCTTTATCATTACTTATTACATTTATTGTATTTTCCTGTTTCTCATCTTTTTTATCCATTGATCTTGTTATTATCATACTTGTTATATTTTGTGTTTCTATGTTTTCATGATTTTGTCTTATGTTTTTGTATTTGTTTTGCCAGTCTTCTAATTCTTTTCTTGAACATTCTTTAACTCCTTTTATGTTTCCTACTAACATATCATATCTCATTTCTGGTATTGCAATGCCATCACAATAACCAGTGAAAAATGGGGTTTCAATGTATACCCTTATAGCTTTAAATTCCCTTACAGTGCCATCTGCTAATTCTACTTTCCTAGTAAACCCTTTATACCAATGAGGTTTGACAAATTTAGTTTTTACTGCCAAGGTGTTACAACCTGAATCCCTGATTAATTCCACCGGAATTCTATCTACAAACCCTGGGTACACTGCAAAATTGTTCCTATTTCCTTCCATGAAATATATCCTATCTGTACCTTTATTTTTGTATTCCCTACTGTAACTCCTATTTCTATAATTTCCCCTGTCATTCCTATCTCTACTCCTATATCTACTGTTATTTTGTTCATTGTATCTATTTCTACTTCCAGACCTACTATTCCCTCTTCTACAGTTAGCTGCTATATGACCTTTTCCTTGACATTTAAAACAGATTATTTCACTATATTTTCTATTTCCACTATTTGATCTGTTTCTATTTCTACTTCTATCAACATTTTCTTTGGTGTATCCTATTAAATCTACTTTGCTCTTATCCCTATCAGAAAATGGTTTATTTGGATAGGCATTTTTATATACTCTCATTATCTCTGTTATTTCATCTATAGTTTTGGGGTTTCTTTCTCTAATAAAAGATTGTAATTGAGGATCACATTTATTTACAAAGTTGTCCACTAAAATAAAATTTTTTAATCCCTCATAAGAGTTATTCACTTTTTCTAATTTTACCCACTTATTGAAAAAATCCTTTTCCATATTAATGGTAGTTTGGGGTTCTATTTCTAATGATGGTATATTGTCAAAGTATTTCTTTCTAAAAGTTGTAGCATTATGACCATAGGCATTCAATAACTCTCTTTTTAAAACCTGATAGCTATCATCAATATGATGGTCATGATTTTGGCATATTGTTAGAGCTTGACCATGAACAAAGTCTATCAGTATTTCAGACCATTCTTCTTCAGGCATATTAAATGTAGACATTTTTGCCTCATATCTTTTCAGGAAATCACCAATGTCATCCTTCTGTTCATCAAAACTTTGTATTTTTCTCTTTAGCCATGTTTGTGAATTAGGGTTGTCTCTTTGAGTGGTATAATTATTTGAGTTATTAGTGTTATTTCCTTGTTCAGTTTGGGCTCTGGCTTGTGCTGCATCCAATCTCATCTTCTCCATTTTAGCTTCATGTTCTCGGTCCTCTTTTTGCTTCTCATATTCTTCCTTTCTGATCCTATCTTGTCTCTCTATCTCTTGTCTTTGACGTTCTTCTTGTCTTTCTATCTCTTGTCTTTGACGTTCTTCTTGTCTTTCTATCTCTTGTCTTTGACGTTCCGTTTCTTCCTTCACAACTTGCTGTACATAAGCTGCTAAGTCCTTTCCTTTTAACTCCATGGCCTTTCCATCCTGCATAGCTGTTTCCTTAACCTCCTTAAGGTCCACATATGATGATGTAGCCATTGTGTTTTATATTTTATATATATTTTTACTTGGCCTATATTAGTTATGGCTATACTTTAAACTTATTTTATATTTAAGTTTTTCCACACTTTTATACAAATTTTAAATGATATGTCTCTATCTATAGATTTAGTAAATGTATAAATCTAGTCTGAGTTATTATGGTTATATTCAAATCTGTATATTAGGTCCAGTATTACACACAAATTTAAATCTAGTATATTATAGTATGTATAATAATACTATTTAGATCTATAGTTATCAAGAGCACTATGACTTTTAGATCTAGTATGAATAACTATGATCAATTTCAAAATCTGGTATGACTGAAGTCACAGTGAAGTGTTTAGAGTAAATTCAAAGACTGTCTAGAGTCTAGATCTAGAGTAGATTATGGTTCTATTTAACCATACGAAACAAATATGTGTATACAGTGTCAAATATATCTTCAACAAGATATATATATATCTAGAATGTACTACCTTCATTCATCTTCCAATTAATAATATTTCAAATTAGAGTCTAGATAATTAAATTGTACCAAAGAGATGTACAACAATTTGCAGATCTAAATTTAGCCAGACGATAGTGTTTGACTACATAGCCAGTTTCGGCATTATTCTCATGGCAAAATCATAATTGATTTTAACCGCTCAAACTAAAATTATTTTAGTCTGATTCACAATGAAAGAATCCTACCCGCACTTTCTATCATTAAGTGAAAAAAAATACAGATCTAATTAAATTAATAAAAATAAATAATTTAAAATAATATAAACAAATGAAATAATTAAAATGAGACTATCACTATGGGTTGGGATATGACAATATGGCACACAATGATAACGTCACGAAGTAACCAGGCAACAACGGATATGACGTTTACACAAACAAAACAAATTACAATCCTAAACGTATAATATAGCTTTTCATCTAAATTACGTCTTCTACCCCGACGGGTTTTAAGGCGCACCACCTGATTTTACTCAGGCTAACGTACCAAATTTAGACAAAATCTATTTCTAAGGGCAATCTAAACATATACTAATAAGAAAAATGGCACTTAGCTTTTGATAAGAAAGATCCCTTTGTTCGGACTCCCGAATATGCTAGATCACAACAAATTCCACTGCCTCTCTTCCAGTTCTGACTCTGTTCTCCGGTGCTACCAGTATCCCACGTAATGCCACAGATGTCCTGATATGCCACAGCAAAATGTTCCAGTTTCTTTGACGACTGTTGATGACCGTATGTGTAGTTCCGACGACTTTGTATACACAGTTACTGACGAATAGGTTAACGGTTCTTCTAGCGATGACTTGACTTGTGTAGATGATTACTGACAAATAACAGTCTCTTGACGACAACTTGATCTGGACGACTGACGAATAACGAATTTCTTGACGATGACTTGATCTGGGCTGACGAATAACGACTTTCTTGACGATGACTTGATCTGGGCTGACGAATAACGGTTCTCTAAAATAGTTCACTGCTTCTGCTGCTACTCTGGTAGTACGACGAAGTTTGCTGTTGTACGTTGCTTCACTAGACCAAACTGTCCAATGTAGACTAGGTGAAACCAAGGTCACCTCCGACGACGTTCCGTTACACGATTAACGGTTTTCAACGAAATTAAGTGGATGTAGCTGTTTCCACAACTTCACTGCTAACAAGTCTAGGTATGGTCTAGACCGACGAATACTAGATATATCAATGTTCAGTACTGATAAAGATTACTTCACTAACCTTCCAAAGGTTAAACACAGTGACCGTTATAAACGTGGCAAGCAACCGGTTCAATGAGCAAACTGCTCCACAAGAATCTCTCCAAGGGTAAGACGACAGAGCGATTTCGATTTAGTTAGCTACCAAACTTGTAGTACTCACAATACTTCTGACAGCGGGCAAACTGTCCTTCTCGAAACTGACGAGGTAAAACTTGATACTCAATGTGGCTCCTATGACGAAGAAAAAATATGTCCAACAGGTTCACTAACGATCTCTCACCCGTTATGAACGAACGGTTTCTCTGGTTGTAGGTCGATTCAGCATATGAAGATCAGGCTTTGATAATATACTGGTTAAGTAGACCAGACGTTACGATGATTACTGTCCTGACGAAGGTCACCCTGAGTTAACGGCTCGTTGAACGTGCGATCAAACAGGCGACGACTGTATGTAGATCTAGAACAAAGTCACTCTGCGATACTGCTGTGTTCAGCCGTACTCCGATGAAATCTTATATCTTCGAGTGCACGACCCTCACCTGAGTAAACGTTCTGCTTCGAGGTCCGGTTCGATGTTCGGCTTCATCAAGGGTCCGGCTTCGAGGTTCGGGGTCGCCACTGTGATGTTGCTAGTTCAGGCTGTCTTGAAGTCAACCAATTACTCTGCAATCGTTTGGGTGTAATTGTTCGGGTGTATTACGTGTAGTTGACCAACAACACAAACAAGAACTGGCACATCGATTGTAACAGGTGAAGAGATGTAGTCAACGATGATGAACAAGTTAATATATATTTATTATGATAAAAGGCCACAGTAGAAGTCTCTGTCACTAAACACGTCGTTACCCTGGAATGTTCTAACGCTAACTGATTTTCCGGTCTCTAACCCAACATATCCCAAACGTCACTAGTCCCGTTCAATATGCGTCTACTATGGTGCGTCGCTAAATAACTAAAATAACTAACCTATATCAATAAGGTGTCTAACACCACACAGGACCAAGCATTATAAATTTAAAAAAAAAAATGTAATATTTACAGAGCTTAACTTTCTTTTCTTTTTTTTTTTTTGTTTATCGGCTGAAATTTTAATTAGTTTTTTTGGGTTTTTTTTTGTTTTGTTTTTTGTTGTTTTTTGTTGTTTTTTTAAATATAATTGTTGGCTTCATCTTTATTAAATTAGAAAACTTGTTTTGAAAAATTCATTTTCTTAATTCCCTCGCTGGAAGTAATGAGCCTCGTATGCCAATAGCTCTAGAGATGTTATCAATATCACATTCTTTACACTTGACTCTTGTCTAAACGTTGTTCCTTTGACAATAAGTCGAGGCCATTCTAAAGCTGTCATTAACAAAAGGGCTAAATGTACGAGAACCTTGATGAGATTAGCAAGTAATTATTTTGTTGGATATAGAAAAAGGGAACTAACTTCTACATTGTTAAGAGATATAGTTGTAAGTGCGTTGTTGTTCCCCTTAGATAAGCTTTGTTGTAGTTTTTTTAAAGGATTTATTATATACTTTGCTTTATCAAATATCTCAATGAGTAGGTGCCTTGACATATTTCAGACACTAGTGCCCTGATATATTTCATACAACAGTGCCCTCATATATTTCGGAAACTAGCGCTTTGACACATTTTAGAAACTAGTGCCCTCAAATATTTCATACACCAGTGCCCTCATATATGATATATTTCATACACTAGTGCCCTGACATATTTCATATATTTCGGAAACTAGCGCTTTGACACATTTTAGAAACTAGTGCCCTGATATATTTCATACACCAGTGCCCTCATATATTTCGGAAACTAGCGCTTTGACACATTTTAGAAACTAGTGCCCTGATATATTTCAGACTCTAGTGCCCTGAAATATTTCAGACTCTAGTGCCCTGATATATTTCAGACTCTAGTGCCCTGATATATTTCAGACTCTAGTGCCCTGATATATTTCAGACTCTAGTGCTCTGATATATTTCAGACTCTAGTGCCCTGATATATTTCAGACTCTAGTGCCCTGATATATTTCAGACTCTAGTGCCCTGAAATATTTCAGACTCTAGTGCCCTGATATATTTCAGAAACTAGTGCCCTGATATATTTCAGACTCTAGTGCCCTGATATATTTCAGAAACTAGTGCCCTGATATATTTCAGAAACTAGCGCTTTGACATATTTCAGAAACAAGAGACTTGAGTTTTTGTTTTACTTATTCTACTCTTCACTAGTGATACACGAGCCCCGCTATAAAATTTTCAGACGAAACTGCCATTGTTAACATCTCTAGATCTAGAATTAAAAAGTCTTAATCATCATAATCAATAATAGCTAAGATTACTGTGTCTACAATTTCCTACTTTGGATGTACCAGAAAACTTCAGAAATAATGGATTGAAGATCCAAGAATAAAATATTTAGACACTTACACACAGAACTTTTTTTTCTCACAAGTTACACTTTGTGTAACCCAGCTCATAATAAGGTTAGTCTTCGAGTCCGAAGAACAGTGAGGTAGGCAGTATTTGCCGTGGCTGCGCAGTCCCAGCTGTGCCCTACATATTTTGCCACATCCAGTGCAGGCATAACCTTTGTCCGCAGGTGGTCGATTTAGATTTTCTTTTCGCCGTCTGCGTTTGTCCTCGGCAGCGGATTTTCTTTTGGCCTCAAATGTGTATCCCGCGGCCTTTGTGAGTGACCTCCAGCTGTCTCGTTCTGAGGCCGCATGCAACCAGGTGCTCTCTTCTATGTCAGCCAAGGAAAGTTGACACCTAAACTGGTCTTTGAAGCGTTTCCGTGGGGCGCCTCTGTTACGTCGACCAACTTTTAGCTCACCAAAAAAGACTGCCTTTGGCATACGTTAGTCTCCCATACGGGATACGTACCCTACCCAGCGCAACTGTCGGACCAAAAGAAGTCCCTCTATACTGTCCATAGCTCATAATACGCTAAAGTCTATTGTGTAGAGCAAGTACTAACGAAAAAGTCAATGAAGGCGTTTACTTAACTCTTTCTCTCCTAACTGACGATACCAACGTTGATTCCACCAGAATGTGTTATACAATTACGGAGAGAAAGAGTTAAAGCAGCTCATTTACTTTTGCCAAAGACGTAGTCGCGTACTAACTAATACATTAGTGTGTACTAAACTGATATAAATATAGAGAATTGATAAGTCCTTGTAATCCCTTCAAATATTTCTCTCTGTGTTCAGTTTTTTAACAAAGCTTATATTGAATCACTCCATCTGTCTGTCTTTGTCTGTCTGGGTGGATCATTTTACATGTTTATATGTTTTTTTTTCTAACATTTCTCATTCTCTGAGCAATCGAAAAATTAACCAATTAGTGGAATAATTGGTGGTAATTAATTTATTTTTATAATGAAAAAAGGAAGTTAAATATTACAGTATTGAGATGATCACTCCATCTGTATGTCTTTGTCTGTCTGGGTGGATCATTTTACATGTTTTTACAATGTTTTTTCTAACATTTCTCATTCTCTGATCAATCGAAAAATTAACCAATTAGTGGAATAATTGGTGGTAATTAATTTATTTTTCTATTGAAAAAAGGGAAGTTAAATATTACAGTATTGAGATGAATGATAGTGATTTTGCGGTTCTTCCCCTTAAATAAGCTTTGTTTTTAAATGAATCAGAATGGAAAGTGAAAGAGATTGCTGTAGTCAAGATTTGTATCACAGACAGATCGAGTTGATAGAAGCTTTGCACTAATGGTAAAATGATTGCAATCAAGCTACATTTTAAGTTATGAGAATCCAGCAACGTGTCGAGGATTTCACACTAGAAATTAAACACAGTTATCTTTCCTTCATTTCTAGGATCCTGTTTGTTATATAATGTATGTACGTGTTTATGGTGTAGCTGTAATGAAAAGAGGGGCGGATGGTTGTGGTTGTGTAGGCTGAAGAGTTTCAGAGGAAACAAATGAATATTTTCTGTCGTAATTCAGGCTAATAAAAGACTTAGTTTGAAACTGGAAGGGGAGACTAGCAAGAGACGTGAGTTCGAATGGACGAGATATATCTTGGTTTTAATTTACCATTTCATTTGAGTTTCTACGTGCATCTACTTTAAAATTGAAGCTGGGTATATTTATAAATAAAAGCTAAGTTTAAGTTTATTTTAAAACAAGTCGGTTCAAGTTTATTTCATTAAGAATTTAATACGCTTATATAGGTTAGTACTAGTTAGTAGACCTAGTTGTTTGGAGATACAACCCAACGACCGAGCATCAAAACCAAATTTCTTTAAGCAATAAAATACAGTGGAGCTGCGGTGGCTGAGCGGTAAAGCGCTTGGCTTCCGAACCGAGGTCCGGAGTTCGAATCCTGGCGAAGACGGGGATTTTAAACTTCGGGATCTTCGGGCGCCTCTTAGTCCACCCAACTCGACGTTAGTTGGGAAAAAATAAAGGCGGTTGGTCGTTGTGCTGGCCACATGACACCCTTGTTAACCATAGGCCACAGAAACTGATGACCTTTACATCATCTGCCCTATAGACCACAAGGTCTGAAAGGGGAACCTAGTTGCTGTATTTTAAGTTTCCCTTAAAATCAACAATATTGTCTACAAAACAAAGGGAGAAAATGAATAGTAACATATAGACTTTGGTTGTCGATTTGGTTAATATTGGTTTTCTGAAAATGTATATTTGTTTTGTTTGTGTTGAATAATGCATTGAAGTGGCTCCATGTCTTGCTGGTTAACCGTCCTCTTCTCGCTATATATTAATATTAAAGTTTTATTCAACAAGTCTTGCACCAGGAAGCAGTAGGTGCATTGAAAGGATTTAGCTGAAAAAACTGCTATCTCTTTTCGCACACTTCCCTAGATAAGAAAGTACATCCTTTAGAAAGTTAAAATAAAAACATCAAAAAAAAAATTATAAATCCAATCCTGTATACATTTAACTATTCCAGACAGCACCTGAGGTTAAAAACAGCTGGCTGACATTTAAATCGCTTAAGACCTGGTGCCTTTCTAAAATTAGCTAGTTAAGACTCCTGTCTGTCGACTGGCATGTCAGGGACATTTTTTTCTTCTCTTCCCCAGCTGACTCCGCCCCCTTCGGAGAAGCCCATGTACGAGAGTACTGTCATCTGGACGGAAGTGGAAGACACGGACACACATTACTCGGTGCTGGGCAGTCTGTGTGAGGCCAGCGTGGAGGCCAGGCATCCGTGTGACTTTATACACAGGTCTATGTTTATCATAGGCGGCACATGTAAGTAATCACTAAGTGGGCTACACATGCCGTATACGTCAGAAAGAACTATTTGCTAATGATGTTATACACAAATGTGTGACAAGCAAAATAAAAAAAAAAGGTTATCTTAGGGGAAGAACGCCCTCCTTACAACTATATATCTCAATAGTATAGAAGTTATTTAATTATTTTTTTTTGGCATCTGTGAAGAAACAAGTCCCTTTACGTTTAAAGTGCCTTCTAATTGTGAAGCATTTCAACATGACATAATATACACGGCAGACGTTATATACAGATAACTAACTCCACTAGCTGACTTCCTCTCTTCTTGTTTACACACTCGTCACTTCCCGCAAGTCCCCTAACTCTCCGATACCCAACACTTGACCGTGTGTCACGGTTGACCACACAGTTTAGCATGAAACAAAATAATTAATTACCAAAACATTAATTGACTAATTAATAACATTGTTAATTGATTTATGTTTTCATTGGTACAATAAATAATTGTTTAATGTATAAACTTGATCTGATAATGAGTGTGAGAGGAATAGCGTGAACAATTATCTACGGGACAAAACCCTACAAATTTAGCCATAGCTGTGAATACTGACGGATTACTTTCCCTTGTTTGTATCAAACTAAATAATTAATTGCCAGTAATTGATTCACTAACTAGTTCATTTTTCTTATTGATTCCTGTCTTGTCTATGCCAATGAATAATTGTGCAAAGTTTCAACTTGATCAGTGAATGAGTGTGGGAGAAATAACGTGTACAAACTTTTTACCAGACAGACAGACAAAGTAAAAATGTTTTACATGTTTCGGATGTTCCTTCAGAGTTGAAGATAGTTTACTTCCTAGTCCAAACTTCCCACAGGACGACGGGGGATGGGAGCGGGCAGGATTTGAACCCTCGACCATCGATAAATCAGAACGACAGTCCAGCGCGCAAACCGCACGACCAGGCAGCCATCCTAAGTGAGTTGACATAAGCATTTGTAACAAGCTGTTTCGTAGAGTTGTAATAATAGAGCTTGTCACCTAGTCCTAAGATGAAGGAGGAGTGCAATAGTTAACAGGGGCTACTCAGTCCCAGCTGTGATCTACATATTTTGCCATATGCAGTGCAGACTAAACCTTTGTATGCCGGTAGTCGGTTTAGGTTCTATTTCGTATGCATGCAGGTTCAACATCCACATAGAATAAAATATTTTTAGGTCAACTAGATTGCAACGTAAAGAGTATCTCATCAAGGAGACAATTAGATTCTTATGCTAATATTCTTCCAATGGATAGGACTTCAAATGAAATTCTAGAATAGAAATAACACCAAGGTTTAATTTTATTCTATTCGGCATAACTTCAAAATATGCATGCATGTTAACACCCTTTCTAGTGTTAAAAAATTTTCATTAGTTTTCCTGTAATCTAGTTCTGCTGTGGGTGGACATTTCGTGTCAGTTAATGTAAATTATTTAATGATGAACTTAATGATCGTCAAATTTGCACAATTTTTGAACATATTTCAATGAATAGTGTAAATGAACATGAACCGTTATTGTAAGTGGAAGTATAATATGAATAAACCACAAAAAAATTATTATTGTGATACCATAAAATTCGTTATTTTTTTTCCAATGTATTTTTTGGATAAGAAAGTGGACAAAAATACATTATTTCGTGTTACATAATTATTATGATCTGATCTTCCAGCTGGTAAACGATCCAAAAAGGTCATTAACTAAAAATAATCTTCGATCTTGTAATGAACATGAAAAACTGATCTTGTTTTGACCACTCGCTAATGCTCCTATATCAGCGACAATGACTTTATAATTGATGGACTCCAGCGGGTCTATTATAATGAACAGTGTATTTGATAACAACCGCACATTGGTCCACCTCAATATTTATATGACTACAAGATAACAGAGCCTGTGTACACAAGCCTCCCCCACAGTTTGAGAATGACTGAGTACTGACAACACACCCTCTATAAAAAACTTCTGTGTGTGTATGTGTCCCAGAACTGTTGGACTTTACTAGTAAATAAAGATATTGCCCTTCAAAACTCCGAAGATCATGCATTTCGTGTGAGATGTAAGCCCATGTGAGATTTATGCGGACTTTCACGTGTCTAGAGCGGGAAACTAGGACAAGCAAATGAACGCAAGAACTATGAACAATTTCTGAACAAAGTTTTTACATTTGTTATTGCTTTTTACAGTGTCATCTTTTGGAAAAAGAAAAAAAATCGAAGGAATGACGTCATAAATATAAAAAAACTGATCTCGTGCTGTCAACTCTCACACCTACTCCTATACTTGGGACGATGACGTCATAAATCTATGAAATGCGGCCCTTATAGACAAATGAACAGTGGCAATGATTATGGACTACGTAGAACCTCTTGAATAATGTTGCCTTGACGACCGTATCAGTACTTCCGTTTCATGAGTTCTAGTAATTGTTTGAGATTTAAACTCAATAAACAGGGAGAAAAAAAGGGGGAAAATATATCTATCAATAATTAGTAAAAGAAGCACTGACCGATTAGTATGAACAGCCACCAAAGACGTAGCGTAGACTTTCAAAATAATTTCAAGATCAACTATGAACAATTTCGTACTTAAGTGTTGTCAGAATTCGGAGGTCTTCCCAGTTTTTTTTGTTTTTTTTAAATATTAAAAAACGGATCTGGTTCTGACTTTTCGCTTCTGCTCTTAAATTTGCGACCTTGACTTTATAATTGATGAACTGTGGCGGTTACGGTTCCAATGAACAATGTAAATGATCATGAACAATTTGTCTTCGTCTGCTCCACAGTGTTCTACGGTCTGGGCGTGGATCCGTCAACATGGTTGTCTTGTGTGTTATTTAAATTGAAAGCATAAATTTAAATTTAAAAACAAAAAAATTATCAGGCGTTAATTTTTTTTAAAGAAGTTGATTTTTTTTTTAAATAAGATTTTGCTTTTAATTTACTTTTTACATTTAACATACTTTTTAAAATTTACTTTTTAATTATAAATCTGTGGTTCTAACCCTAATTTTGTATTGCTCTGGATGCTCTGTGGAAACTCGCTGCGTTTTCGCACCATAATGGGCTCCCTAATGAGCCCATGATGGCAAGACTGCCTCACAGATAAACAGGTTCTACCTGCTAGAGGCTTTTGTGAACAATATAGAAGCACTGACTTACAATTCGACAGCTGTGCTGGGTCGCAACCTATCCCATAAGGGAGATGATCACATGCCAAAGGCGCTTTTTTTTTTTTAGGCGAGCTTAATTAAAGGTAGACGCCGTAAAAGATTTGCCCCCCTTGAGCACCATAAAGATGGAATCAGGCGCCATTTTGCCCTCACTGGCATAGAGTAAAGAGCTGGCAACAACCGGGTTTAGCGTGTTTAAATGAATTACTTCACTCATCTTTTATATTTAAAGTCCTAAATATTTTTTTCATTATTTGAATTTCTTTTCTAGAGAGCCTGAATACTTTAAAATATCTATTCTTTAAATGCAACTATTTTTCTTTCTGTACTATATAGACTCTTTAGATCAAATGACTTCTTTTGACAAAGCTTAGATTAACTCACTCCGTCGTCTACCTGTCTGTCTGTCTGTCTGTCTGTCCGTCGGATACAAATCTTCTACACTTTTTGCTCTCCCACTTCCCATTCTCAGATCAAGATTTATTCGTAATCGTTGACAATCAATCATAAAATTAATCCATTTGAACTAATTAGTGGTAATTAATTTAAATTTGTTTTCTATAGAAAAAAGGGATTTAAATCCAGCAGTATTGTAGATACGGTGTTGACTTTGTCGATCTTCCTCTATGATAAGCTTTGTTTTATAAAAAGTATTTCTTAAAAAGTAATTTTGCTAAATAAACAATAATTCCATTGTTTTGAATGTCAACGAAATTTAATATATACTTAATCTCAGAAACATAGACTTAATCTCAGAAACATAGACTTAATCTCAGAAACATAGACTTAATCTCAGAAACATAGACTTAATCTCAGAAACATAGACTTAATCTCAGAAACATAGACTTCATCTCAGAAACATAGACTTCATCTCAGAAACATAGACTTAATCTCAGAAACATAGTATTATATAAGATAATCCCAGAAACATAGACTTAATCTCAGAAACATAGACTTAATCTCAGAAACATAGACTTAATCCCAGAAACATAGACTTAATCTCAGAAACATAGACTTAATCTCAGAAACATAGACTTAATCTCAGAAACATAGACTGTGTATTTGTACGTATAAAGTAATTTTCTTCTTTGTAATCAACATGTGAAACAACCTCATGTACTATAAGGGAAAACCTTTGACTTGGTCTTGCAAAACCTTTTCACATTCGCGGCATGAGTTGGTTGTGGCTGGTTCAGTTTGGTTTGCACTGGCTTTGAGCTTCTTTGACTTCTGGCCTCGCCTTAGGCTATTTCTCTTTGTTTCATGAGACCACACTGCTTGCTCCATGGCCAGGGAATCGATCTTGATCTTATTGTTTGTTCCTGCTATTTTGTTTCCTCACACTTTAAAGTTATAAAGGAAGCTTAGAATGTTCACCTTCTGTAGTGAACACGTCTCATGTCAAGCTAGGCTTAGTCTCGTTTTCAGAACGAGATTGATAAGATACAATAAGATAAGATAGGACATAGTTTTAGGCTCGAAAACTAACAGGAATAATCACTTGCATTGTCAAACAAAAAACAAGCAAAATATTTTTTTTTTAATCTTTTGAAAAAAAAAAAAAAAAAAAAAAACTCATCTTAATGGGAAGGATTCCATCCTTAAAAATATTTCTACCAATAATGTTGAAGTTATTTCCCTTATTCGATAGCAAACAAAATAATTAATTACCAATAATTAATTGACTGTAATTGACTAATTGCGTATTTTTGTTTATTGTTTAAAATTTTGTTTGGTACAATAATTAATAATTAATTAGCTTATCAATTGGATCGGAGATTGTGTGAGGGAAATAGCGTTAACAATTATTTAAGGGGACTAAACCCAACAATTTTAGCCACATATGTGAATACTGAAGGATTCGTTTCCCTTATTGCTATTAAACAAGATAATCCATTACCAGTAATACATTCTCTACATGGTTACTTTTCTTAAATTGACTCATGTCTTGTCTATGTCAAAGAATAATTGTGCGAGGTTTGAACTTAGTCCGAGAAGTATTTGTGTGGGAGAAATAACGTGTTATCTTATCTTATCATATATAATACAGACGTTACTTCAAAAAGAAGATGATTACGTCCTACGCGTCATGCATATGCATGTGTTCACACTTTTTACCAGACAGACAGAGTGAGTTTATATAAGCTTTGTAAAAAAAATAGAGAATAAACTGTGTTATCTGATTTCCATATTAATCCAAGTCTCCAAATCAGAGAGAAATATTCACAAAATTACTTACCAAATGCGTGTTTAGCTTTAAGCCTAATATACTTATGGACAAAGTTCACTTTTCAATGTAAACACCGAATGCTACCGTGTATGTCTGTGGAAAAATCTAACCGCCTAGATTAAGGATAATGTCTGTGACAGAGCTCTATTTTAACCATGTTTGTCTGCTAACGTATCTAACCGCTCAGGTTTATGTTAATGTTTGTAACAGAGTTTTATTTAACCATGTTTGTCTGTTAACATGTCTAATCGCCTAGATTTAGGTTAATGTCTGTGACAGAGTTTTTACCATGTTCATTGTTTCTTTCTCAGGGCCAGTGACAGTTTTTACTTTGATATTATTAGCACTTCCTTTAGTTATGACAGCTATAGGTAAGTCTTTGTGTCAGGTTTAGCATTTAAATGGAGTGTGTGTGCATGTGTGAGTGTCTATGTGACGGTGTGACCATATGAGTGTAGTATGTAAATGTAGGTATGTATGTGTGTGTATGTAATGTATATGTGTGAGTATATTCAGCTTTGTAAAAATTTAGATATTTTGTTGCTGTTTTTTAATTTAAAAATATGTTATGTTACACGAGACCGTCATATATATAATTGTTGTTGTTGGTGACAGCAGACGATCAATGAGGTCAGCTGACTTGCTGACTTGTCACGGGATACTTTAAACGTAGCTTTAATGGCAAGATGGCGGATCATGCGACAAGAATTATTTAGGTCAGAAGATTCGATTCAGAGCGGGAATTTCTGTTGATCAGGACGCGACAGAATATCAACTTGTTATTCAAAAAATAAATTCTAAGGTCACACGCTCTTTCACATTTTTTTCGCTCAAACCTGATCTTGGGTAGTGAGACTTTCGTAATTCAATGGAATGAGATAGACATGATAGAAGCGTGGTCGAGAGGCTAAGTGCGCTTAAACTTGACTTGGCTTGGCTACCTAGAAGGGGGCTCGAGATTCGACACCCGACTCGGGCAGAGTTGTGTTTACTGAGCGCCTAAAGGCAGCACGGAAAACCAACTCCTAGATACCCCTCCCCCCCACTGGTCCACAAATGAGATTGGACCAAAAGCGCTCTGAGCATGCTATAAGTATAAAAGTAGCGCTATATAAAAGCTATAATAATAATTAGGATCCTTTTATCGAGTGGTTGATATAGAGAAAATAGGTTTAACTTTTTAAACGCATATAAAGTAAGTGCCTTTGGTCTTGGCCAATCAAGGACCGGGTCTAGAATTTAAAAAGTTAAAAAAAAAAAGAACCTCTTTGACGCGATCTAAGGTGGAAGATGTTTCTATGGCAAACGGCTAACGAGGGTGTTATGTGGCCAGCACAAAGATCAACCGCCTTTACTTCCGAACCTATCAGAGCTGGGCAGGGGCGTAGAAAGGATTTGCCATCATTTTAGGGCCCGGAGTGATTCACCTATTTGTGGCCCAGCATTTTGCGTATAATTCAATATTTAATGTAATAAACACTCATTTTGCCCCCCCCCCCTTTTAAAAGGGGGACCGGGGGGATTTTCAAATTCTCCCCCTCCTCCCCCCACCCTAGCTACGCCACTGGAGCTGGGTGAACCTAAAAATCCCGACTGAATATCAAAGTCTGTACAGATACTCAATTTCGAGACCCTTCGTTTAGAAACCAAGTGATTTATCCACTCGGCTACCACGACTCTCCTTAGAATATAGTGTAGGTAAATTAGAATTTGAATTGATTCCAAAATCTTTTCTTTCAGGTGTAAATTATCTTCACGAGTGCCCGAGGGAGCCAAAGCTCCCTATCTACCTGGTAGTGGGGGGCTGCTTTGGCATCATCAAGCTCATCTTTCTACTCTGGAAGCAGATCAAGCGGCATCGCGAAGACGTCATCGACCTGCACGACGACGACGACCTCCTGACCATGACGCGGATGACCAACATGGCGCTCAACGTCTTCCTATCCGTCTGGTTCATCTTCGGCCACTACTGGCTGATCAGGATCTGGAAGCCGCACTTCAAGGCCCCGCTCCACGAGCCTAGGAACTGGTGCGACGAGACCGTCTTCTTCTTCACCTTCTGGCAGCTTGTCGTCTGCCACACCATCCTGGCTCTGGTCCTCGTGACGGCCGTCATCCTGTACTGCTGCTACGTCTGCGTCAAGTGCTTCGTCCACGACGACCGCTCCCACCCACGCCCGCTGGGCGACCAAGCCAGGGACACGGAGAGATGACGTCAGACTTCCGCCAAGGCGAAACTTGTGCAACACGTTTAGCTGACGGCGGGAAAATAATCGGGAATTTCCAATTTTCCGATTTACTTATTTAAAAAAACAAACTAAAAACAAGGACTCAGACATTGTTATTCTGAAAAAAAAAAGAAATGGACCAAATAATGAAACGTAACAACGGAATTGATATAACATGTTTAATCCGTTTATTTCAATACTCGTATTTTTATAGTGAAACATGTGCCTGGTATTGACATATGTAGAGTATTAATCCTTCCCACGTAAGCCTTCAATTTGTCATTAAAATCGCCCTCCGATCCTTTATCATGTGTTGGAGAAAACCACGATTCATTTATTTTTAAACGCTGTGCTATTTTTAGTTCTTTATTGCATCATCTCATCGGCTTACATGGCGCTTTATTCATTCTCTTTATTCTTATGACAATGATG
Organism: Biomphalaria glabrata; assembly: GCF_947242115.1. Taxonomy (NCBI): domain Eukaryota; kingdom Metazoa; phylum Mollusca; class Gastropoda; family Planorbidae; genus Biomphalaria; species Biomphalaria glabrata. The sequence continues at coordinate 42,959,466 of NC_074718.1, forward strand.
CATTTAGAGGCTCAATTTTGAATATTCTTTGCGCTTGAAAATGTTTTCATTTTTGTGCTCTCCCTTTTTGCTATTGCCATACTGCAGAAAGATAAATCACTCACTTAATGGACAATATCAGGCGAAGGTGACAAGGTGTTCATCTAATATATAAAGCAGAATGTAAGGCGTATCTATATATGTATGTATGTATGTATGTCTCGCATAGAAATCAAAACCGTTTGACCAATCTTGATAAAACTTGGTATAAATGTTCCTTAGATCATGGCAAAGGCCGTAGTGTATTTTCAATGTCACCTCTCCCCCCCCCCCTCCAGATGTCCCTACTGATCACACATTAACATTCACACACTCACACACACACACACACACACAAAACAGTTTTTTTTTTCTTCATGTATTAAAACAAAAATGTCCTTTCAAAACTATTGCTTTATAACGCCTCTTTTTTTTTAGCCAGCTTTGGGAAAGGGGTGGGGGTTGCTGAAGTGAGCGTTTAGAGTAATTTCTGGAAATTTATTTGTATTATGCATGTTTCTGTCACTCCCCACATGTTGAGAACCGCTGCTTTATTTATTTTTTTTTCAAGATTTTTCAAGGGTTTTAAGATAAATGAAAACAATGTCAAGGATGTTAAAACGAACTTGAATGTTGCCAACTGCAAACGGAAGAACTTTAAAAAAAAATATTCTGCAGCGCTATAAAAATGCACTGAATTATCATTTAACTTTTCAAAAAATATCTAGCTTCTCAACACGTCCTAGATCCTGTACATATAAATGTCAAGTTCCCCTTTCAGACCTTGCGTGCGAATTATAGGGCAGATGGTGTAAAGGCCATCTGTTTTTTGTGGCCCGCAGTTAAAGAGTGTGGCATGTGGCCAACACAACGTCCAACCTCCTACACTTTCCCCCAACTAATGTCAGATACCCATTAAAGCTGAGTGGACTCAGAAGCGCCCTTATGATTCCAAAATTCAAAAAACCCAGTCTTTACCAAGATTCGTACCGAGGACCCCCCGGTTTGGAAGCTAAGTGCTTTAGTTCTCAGCCACCTTTCCTCCTTCTGTACATATTACCTAAATGCATGACGCGTAGGACGTAATCATCTTCTTTTTTGAAGTAACGTCTGTATTATATAAGATAAGATAAGATAAGATAAGAAAAAAGTCCAGAAGCATTATCCCGTTGGTCGTTAGAAAGGCTTTTATCCAACAACCAGGCCTGGCCATGAGGCTCTCCACCCCTGTCCTATCTGAGGGCTCCCAGCGTTAGCGGCCATTATGACTGGGCATGAGGGGCCGTACCACGTACATGGCGCACCGTGCCTCTTTCCTTAGACCCACTCGCTACAAGTGGACGAAGGCAATGCTAACCATGGGGAGATTGCCTCATATTCCTATACTGTGACCGTCACTGTTCCGTGTAGGGACCGCCACTCCAGCTCCTGGTACTGATGTGGAACGGCGTGGCGGACTTTTTGGATTGGGACCCGGGCGTTTTTTCTCCATCCCAACCCCATGTGAGAGAAAAAAAAAGCTCACCCAGGGAAGCCCTGCCGGACCTGGTTCGCTACTCGTACCTAGCCTATCTAGTTACACTACTAGACGTTTCCACGGAGGCGCCACGCTGAGGCGACGGGTAGCTGGAATCCTCCGGTACATATTACCAGACTTCACGAAATATAGATCAGTAGCTCAGGCGGAAAAAAATACACTTAAAATACACTGTACTTGAACAGCCTATGCAAATATGTGCGTGTGTGTGTGTGTACACTACTACTCAGTAACAAAATAGGTCAGCAAAATGTGCATACAAGAAATAATGCACACAACAGGACAAAAACCAATCAGAGAGTTCAGTGTACCAGTAGACATACATATACTCAGGCCGAAACACTACTGTCACGTTCGATACTGTTACTCCCAAGCGTAGAACTCCACAAAGTAGGTATTCGATTATTCTGTCAGATATCCAACTTCTGATAGGCTACTGGCTAAAGTTAATTCACTTGTCATCTGCATTTACTCATCAGATAGTAAAAATAAAAGATCTATCAAGATAGACCATGCACACAACAATAGTAACGGGCGACTACTCAAATTCCTCAAGAAGGATGGAAGATGAATGAATAATAAACAATGAGATGTCAAGCTAATCTAGATCTAAGTTTACTCAAATAAATCTATACACCAAGAGCTAATGAATGCAACTATCCCCTAATAAAGTGTATTTAGTAAAAAATGTTATTTTATCGGCCATTTTTATCAATATTGTTTATTGTCTATTCTAACCCATCTGGCAATAGAAAGAAAAAAAAAACATAAAATATAGAAGAGCTTTAAAAAAAAAAATATAGTTTAATATAATTGACAAACAATATATAGGCTTCTTAATATTGATAGCAATAGTAACAATAGTTATAATATTTATTATTTAAAAAAAATACATTTATTTAATAATCCTAATATGATTTCTGTATTATCCTAGAATGAATAGAATTGTGTATTTTATCTTGGATTAGATTTAATACCAGTAGAACTCTAAATAAGAATGCGGTGTTACTGATTGTTAGCATTTCCTTTCATTGTTTTTTATATTGTGATTTGTTTATGCTAGAGGAGAAATTATATTCAAATCTAACATTCGTAGCGTCACCCGCTCCCGAATTTAAAAAAAAAACAAAAACATTACTAACGATTTACCAAAGTGATCGCTGGTAAGTCTGGGTCTCAGCTAGTCTTACTTATCACATTTGTTTAGTCCCAGAGCTGCCGTTTGTATGTCTTATGTTATATTTGCTAAAACATCCAGACCGATATTTCAATTTACACCGAAATTCTAAACTACGTTCAATATTGTGTAAAAATTAAACTTATAAAGGAAATAATCGGCTTGGTAATATTCATGTGTTTTAAAAGACAATCTATATGTAAATACATTTAGCGTTTTTCTAAAGTATTTATAGAGATTGTGCGCGTGAGCTTATAACGGAAATGTTGTTTTTTTTATATTGTTGGGTAATTCAAAAGCTTTTGACTATTATAAATCAAGATAAATAATACATGTAAGCGTAACTAATTTTAGAACAGTAATAATAAATGTAAAGTTTCTGAACGCGTAAATTTTTTATAACATCACCATCTCAAAATTATATAAATTATCAGCCAATTCAACATTTAAATGTGTTTCATGGCTATTAAACTAAACAATGTAATTTTACAACAGACTATTTAAAAATTTTTGTGTGATCTCGTATAACATATAAATTAGGTTCATAGGTATCACAAAAGAGATACAAAACACCTATAGCAAAGACTTACAGACACAAACACTCTTTTGTTCCCCTGGCAATCAAATCATTAAATAAGAACAATCTGGTATAAACTTTGTCACATGTAAATTATGAGTGAGTCTGGTGTGAATGTACACTTTGGTTTCTTATAGTTATAATGCTTTTTTGTTTGGTGTAATGCACAAATTGTAAGACAAATTTCCATACGGACAATAAAGATTATTATTATTATTATATTAAATCATCCAGAATCCAAATGTCTTACGGCATTCAATGTATACGAACTCGTTGCCGTTTACCAAGTTCAATTCTATTTTCGCCGTCCTTGACCCTATTTCTGCAGTAAGTTCCTTTCGAGAGCCGTACGCTATTCCTCTTAAATAGTCCAGAGCGATTAGTAAGACCAATAAACCTCTAGGCTTAATGAAGCCTATCTGCATCTGCCTGTCTGAACAAGCCTCTGTCTGAGAAAGATCCAAACAGAGGCCAATTTGCACATCCCCATTACCGATGGCCCGTATCCGCCAAAAAGCAGAGCCCACCTGGGAAACTCCTATGTTCCCTCTCTGTACCGCATCAACCGTGCAGGTGTCCGCCTTAAAAAAAAAAAGTTCCTTGGAAGAACGGTGTGTGGATAGTGGTATGTTTGTTTGGGGGCCTTCCTCCATCCCCGCCTGTTCAATGGACTCGGTCCTTAAGCACCCCAACTGTGAGAGGGGGGAGGGGGGCTATTTTACTTTATTATTGGCCTAATCGTCTTCTGTAACGACCGCCTCTACCCGAGCTCTACGCTGAGGCTGAGAAGCGTGGGCAGGGGAGCACTATTCTAGACATGAATAGCATTCACTTAGATCTATTTATAGAGATATACACACACCAGGGATTCCCAAACTACTACTCCCCAAAGTTTTTTTTTCTTACCGTTGCTGACCTTTTAAATTATTTCACAAATTTTACTTAGACCATCAGCTTATCAGTTTGAAAGTTCAATTTGAAAGTTTCATAAAACATCCATCCTTCCCTAATGGATCGATTGTGGCATAGTCCAACGGTACTCAAAGCCAAAGGCGTAGCTAGTGAGGGGGAGAATTTGAAAATCCCCCCCGAGGGCCCCCAAATGAGTGTTTTTTACAGTAAATATTAAGCCACATGCAGGGGCCCCCAAAAAGTTTAAGCCACCACGGCCCCCAAATGATGTCTAATTCCTAGCTAGGCCACTGCTTAAAGCATTGAACTTAAATATTTGTCGTTGACGCTCGTTGATTTGTAGCACCAAGCTTCTGGTAAACAACTAAACCGCTGTTCTGTGGCATTCTACGTCTCGAGAGACGATCTTTTCCCTTTGCAACTTCTTGTGTGACTAAGGAGGCCAATCCTTGATACACAGCTGCGATCGCAGGTTGGGCATATGTAATCACCAGGCGCCGTTGCATTATCACCCTTCTTTCTGCTTCTGTTGTGTATGACATCTGCAATCCGTGACCCTTCCTTTATGCTCTCTCCCCATGTGGATCTGTCCAGTGCCACCTCTTCCCAGTTGCCAGTGTCGATTTTGAAGAGCTTCATGTCGCGTTTGCATTCATCCATATAACGTAAAAGTGGGCGACCAGCGGCTCTCCTGCCTTCTATTAGATCGCCATACAGGATGTCCCGTGGAAGTCGACCTACTGGCATTCTACGAACGTGGCCAAGCCAGCCAAGGCGTCTGCTGCTGATAACAGAGCGGATGTCCTGGCACCCTGCTCTTCGTAGCACTTCCTCGTTGGTTATCTTATCCTGACACCTTATTTTAAAGATCCGCCTTTAGGCATCGGAGGTGGAAGACATTCAGTTTTTTTATAGATACACCGCTGTAGGCGTATTATATTCTATAACCTCTTTATGAACGAAACTGAATAAAGCTTGTATGAAAATATATAGACACATTCAACTTGAGATGAAATTAAATAAAATTATTTTGAATGAAAATAACAATAAAAACACGTCTTCACACTCTGGCATCATGTAGCTTACGACAGCGCCGCTTACCTTGCATCATTCATCCTGTTTAGCCATCAACCAATCGCTAACTTCTCACCGTCACCATAGAAACACACACACTTACACACGCATGTTCCATAACAATACTATTGAAGGGAATCCTTAAAAAGAGAACCTTTTCTCGGCAGGCTTTGCAATGTCACGAATAGGCTCTGAACCTAATGTGTGCGTGTATGTATACATATGTGTGTGTATGTATACATATGTGTGATTGTATGTATACATATGTGTGTGTATGTTGTGCTTGCATTAAGTTTCTTGTGTGTCAATTTAAATTCTGAATACATCGGTATCAAGTGAGCAAAGAGGCAGAATGTTAACTTTAATGATGTCCTCCATAAAAATGTCCTATCTTCATCCTTAACCACATCCTAAATGAAGACATTGTCCCACACAAAGTCCTCTTCTGGTGTCCTCGCCTAAAGTCCTCTAGTTATGTCCTCAAGTGTTCATCTTTTTATGTCCTCTTATACCCTTATTACCTGTACATAATGTCCTGTTGATGTCCCCGACATATTTTCTATAGCTATGTCCTGCCGAGTTCCTTTCCCGATTTCCTCTACTTAAATCATGTGATCAACTTATGTCCTCTACTTAAATCATGTGATTGACTTATGTCCTCTGCTTACGTCTTCTACCAGTGTCCTCTTTCTGTCACCATGACGACATAGTCTGCATGTCTTCTTTATTTCTTCTGACACCAGAGATTTATTTTTAGGTCGTGAGTTTTTGTTCTCGGCCTGATTCCTGCCGGAACTTTGATAAACAGTGCACTAGGACCCGACCTTTGAGTATTCACAAGCAGCTCTCTCTCATTCTTCTTCTTCTTCTAGCCAGCTTTATTGCTGCTGAGCTGTCAGCTCTTTTGCAGACTGTGCCAAGGAAAAAAAAAGTGTGCTGTTTTCTTCAGTTGTTCAGCACTGCCGTACAGGGTGTTGGTTATGTTGGGCTGTAGTGGAAGTAGGGTCTGCCCAAGGTGGATTAGGGAGGGGCATCTCTCTCTCATAAGTCTCATCTGCTCTCTCTAGCTCCCTATCATTCTGTCTAATATATCTAAAGAAACTAACGAATAATTGTAATTCCTGCTACAAATTAATTGTTGGTACCCAGGTCCACTGCTACAGCTATGCCCGATTAATTTCTGAACACTTGCATTGTCTTGCAAGCTTACCAGCCATTTCCAGGTCAGGGCATATGCGTTTGCTGCCCTAACCTTTCTGGACGTCAAAATTTAGTGGCCATCTGCCAAGTATATTTTGGGAGGGGGGAAAGAGGCATAACTCTTCTTTATTTCATGTGCCCCAATGTTTGAAAATACTATTTTCTCCCTTTATGGCAGCGGTTATCAACCTTTAATGCTCGGCGACCCCTTTTTACAATCCACCACTCTTCCGCGACCCCAGCACATACACACATACAGCAATAGAAGAATAGACAACAACAATCCTTATTTTCGATGGTCTTAGGCGACCCCTGGCAAATCGTCAATCCACCCCCAAGGGGGTCGCGACCCACAGGTTGAGAACCCCTGCTTTATGGTATCATTTTTTTGTATATATTATGTTTGATAAAAGTTGTGTACATTCGAAGGTAGCCCAAGCGTTTTTTTAAGTAATACAATGTGTTTCATTATGTTGATGTCTGCTCTCTGTGATTTTATATTTATTATATATGGTTGTGATTTGGATTTTATATTCCTATTATTATATATGTAAAAGGAAGTATAATTTTTTTATTGTTTGATAAAAACAAACAACTCAATAAATGTTTGTTGTCAGAGGATTTGTAGTTAAAATGAAAATGAAAACAGAGAACAGTGAGTCTCGTAATTTTTACAAAGTTTATAACAACTCACTCCGTCTGTCTGTCTGTCTGGTAAAAAGTTTGAACATGTTTTTTTTCTCCCATTTCCCATTCTCAGATCAAGTCAAAACTTTGCACAATTATTCATTGAATCTGACAAGACATGAATTATGGGAAAAAAAAAATAATAAGTTAATTATTGGTGATTAATTATTTTGTTTTGAAAGCGAAATAAGGGAAATAAATGCTACTTGATGAGAGATATGACACGTTTTTCTCACAACTTCCCGTTCTCGGATCATGTTGAAATGTTGGATTAAATTTTTTTTTGTTCGGACTTATAGTCTGAGAGGCTTCTAAGCAGACTTGAACTCGCCCCGATAGGTTATTTACCGACTGCCCTAACATTAAAAAATATGCCAAGCCACGGATCATTTGGAAAAAAAGGGGGGGGGGGTCCATGTAGTTTGACTTCAATAAACCACATCCGCTGTAACCCTTTCCCTCCCCGGCATGTCGAGAAAAAAATGGAAAAGTAAATCGATAAGAAATAATCCTTGAATGTTTTATCCTCGTCAAGTGCAATGACTTCGGTCTCTATATTGCGACCCCACTTTGGTCATGTTTTGTTTCCCTACTGCTCAGTATATTTTTAATGTAAACAGAAACATTGATAAAATTAAAGACAGGCAACGATGTCGATCTCTATAAGCAATGTGAATTAACTCCCTTAAAAAAAAAAAAAAACGTTTCTGATGCGCTTTTGCATAAATGGACGTCAAGTTATTATTATTTTTATTCTCATTATTCTAATCAATGTTACTGCTATAATTAATGTTATATATTTCGTTTGTATTTTAATTACTGAAATGTGTAATGCTTGTTTCATGAGTATTTCACTCTTGCCCAGCTATGAAATATACATGGGGTTCCAGTGTCTCAAACCCTAGTTGTTATGCTATGATATTCTATATGACAACTTAATATGTTTAATATTCTAGTTACATAATATTAATGTTTACGACTTTCAAATATTTCGCTGTGTGTTGAGAAATCATGATGCATGAAATCTGGAAACCAATGTTGAGAAAAGGGAGGCGCAGTGGCTGAGCGGTAAAGCGCTTAGCTTCCAAACCGGTGTTCCCGGGTTCGAATCTCTGTGAAGACTGGGTTTTAAATTTCGGGATCTTTGGGGCACCTCTTTGAGTCCACACAGCTCAAATGGGTACCTGACATTAGTTGGGGAAAAGTAAAGGCGTTTGGTCATTGTGCTGGCCACATGACACCTTCGTTAACCGTAGGCCACAGAAACAGATTACCTTGACATCTTCTGCCCTCTAGACCACAAGGTCTTACAGGGGAACATTACTTAATACTTAGAAGAGCTCTTAATAAAATTTTTATTGAATATTTTTACCATTTAAACAGAAGATGCAACTTTTGTTTTGCTAAGTCTGCAATGTATGAAATGGATACATCAAATTAAAAAAAACTAGCTTTAACCCTTGAATAGCCTAATTTGAATTATTAATATTTTTAAAAATAATCAAAAGGATAAATGAGTACTTTGGGGTTGTCTATAGGGGATTGCTAGGCTCGAGGGTACATATATATACTGCACTTGTGAACTTATACTTCTAATAGAAATTTATAGATCTAGATCTAGTTTACGACGCTACGCATATAGTGGTCTTATAATGACCACACAAAAAAACTGGGTAGTTTGGAAACATTTTGAATCTATGAAGTATGAAAGACCGAAAAATGGAAAGTTTTGTATTTTTAATTTCACTTTACAAAGTAAGATAACTGTGATGAGACGGAAGACTTTGAAATATATTCGAGTTATGTACCCTTGAAGATATTAATATACCAAATAAATATTTTCTTATACCTTGATAATTGTGTTTTGTTTATGCATTGTATATGCTTGTAAGCAAAGGCATCCCACAGAAAACGTGAGGGACGAATAACAAAATGGCACCTTAGCTATAGATCAGGCATGTCAAACACGGCGTTCGGGGGTCGCATGCGTCCCGCGACCACTTTTGCGTGCGGCCCGCTTAGCCACCCAAAAATTATCAAAATAATGTTAAACTGTTACGCTGGAAAATAAGAGATGACAAGCTACTTGAATCGAAAAATAGTATTTGTTAAACTGAACAACGAGAGTGAGTCTGCAGTGAAAGCCAGCTACATTCTGTCAAACTTAATTGCAAGCCATAGCAAATCATTTAGTGAAAGGGATTTTATGAAGGAGTGTGTCGTTAAAGCTGAGGAAGTAATTTGTCCAGAAAAGATGAAAGCATTCAAAAAAAATAGCGTTAACTAGGAACACTGTGGTAGATAGAATAAATGGCATGACAGTCAGATTGCGTGAACAAGTAAAGATTTTGAATTATTTTCATTGGCGCTCCATGAGTCAACTGATGTAACGGGTGTAGCACAGTTTGCTATATTCATACGGGCCTGTGACAGGAATTTTGACATACATGAGGAGCTACTTGAGTTCTGTTCTATGCATGTTCTATGCATAACACCACAACAAGCGAGGATGTTTTTGAGAAATTAGAGGAGCTGATATTGCAATAGGCTACAATTTATCTTTGGTAAAGCTAGCTAGTGTAACAACGGATGGCGGACCAACCATGAAAGGAAATGGTTTTGATGCAAAGTTACTTGCAAAAAATAAGAGAGACTGATGCTAAGTTTAAATGTCCTCATTTCCATCATTCACCAAGAAACATTCTGCGCAAAGCAATTAAAGTTCCAACATGTCATAAGACCGGTTTCAGTCGAAAGTTTAAATCATCGCCAATTTTCAATGTTTCTGGATGGCATTGGAAACGAATTTGATTGTATTCCTTACTACACAGAAGTCCGCTGGCTCTCATGTCATAAAGTATTGAAGAGATTTTTTGCACTGCTTGAGGAAATTGTATTGTATCTGAACATGAAAGGTGAACCTGTTGAACATTTCCAAACTGACGAATGGGTTCAGGATTGGGCATTAGCAGTTGATCCCACTGGTCACCTGCAAGACTTGAATTTGAAACTTCAAAGTAAAAACAAAATTGTCACAACTGAGTGTAATCGTGTGAAGTGCTTACAAGCAAAATTACAACTGTAGATAAACCAAATATGAAGAGAAAATCTTGTTCACTTCTCAACGTGTCAGGAACTAAACAGATTAAATACGGCTACAACATTTGTTAAATATGTCTTACACCTGTAATCGTTAGTAGATGCTTTCAATGGCCGTTTTTCGTGACTTCGTTCCGTACGAGCAAGAATTTTCGTTGTTTGTATCTCCATTTTCATTTGCTCCTGACTATGCTGCTGGTAATGTGCCACTAGAGCTGATAGAATAGCAGTCAGATTCTTTGTTGAACTCGAAGTGCCAAAATTTTACAGTTACTTACCCTGAACGGTACGTTGAATTGCGGAAATCTGCAGCCAGAATTCTTGCTGTTTGCAAGCACTGATCTCTGTGAGCAGATCTTTTCCATAATGAAAGCTACAAAAGCTCCTCACCGTTCAAGATTATCTCATCTAAATTTGTCATCAGTGATGAAAGTATCAGTGGAAAACAAACTTCAACATGACATTAAAAAGCGTGTTTTTTTTCAAAGATGTCAAGCATCAGGACAAAGAAAATAACGCGTAAACATAGTCATTTTTTATTACCAAATAGTACTACAAATTCAGCTAGCTAAGGGACAGGTATTCTTGTATCCTATTGAATTGTTTCTAATTTACATAAAACTAGTAGGCTTTTGTGCAACTGATTTTTGGCTGCGGCCCCTCAGGTTATAGTAAGTTTTTATGTGGCCCATACACCTTAATGAGTTTAACATGCCTGCTATAGATCAAATTGAGAAATGTAACCATTCAAATCACAAATGTAAATAATTCTATACATTATTTTTAACTTGATTCAGTTATGGTTAAGCGCTTGGCTTCCAAACCTGGGGTCCCGGGTTCGAATCTATGTGAAGACTGGGATTTTGAATTTCGGGATTTTTAGGGCTAGGCTCTAATGGAAATTTAAAGGCGTTTGGTCGTTGTGCTGGCCACATGACAACCTTCTAGATAACCGTTTTCCAAAGAAACAGATGACCTTAACATCATCTGTCCTATAGATTGCGAGGTCTGATAGGACTACATTACTTTTTGTTTCTGTCAAATTGCTAGTTATAATGCAGAGATAAAGAATTTTTTTATAATAAGTAACTATTTGACATTGGAATTAAAGACTTCAAGTGAACTTTTTTAAATATAGTTTTTTTATAGTTTAAAATACAGGTTACTTGTTTTGCATATTTAAAATATACTTAGCTAAGGTATGTAAAGACAATCGAAGGTTTCCAAACCTGGGGTCCTGGGTTCGAATCTATGTGAAGACTGGGATTTTGAATTCCGGGATTTTTAGGACGCCCCTGAGTCCACCCAACTCTAATGGGTACCTGACTTTTGTTGGGGAATGTAAGGTGGTTGGTCGCTGTGCTGGCCACACGACACCCTGCTCGATAACTGTTGTCCTAAGAAACCGATGACATTAACCTCATCTGCCCGATAGATCGCGAGGTCTGATAGGACTACATTACTATATTTTCTGTCATGTTGCTAATTCAGAGAGACAGATTTTTTTTTCAAGAATTTGTAATATTTGTTGGATATCCAGATGTAGAACTAAAGAAAGTAGGTAAAACTTTTTTAAATCTTTCTTTTTATAGTTTAAAATATAGGTTACTTGTTTTGCATATTTAGAATATACTTCGCTAAGATAGTCGACGGATTGAAGATGAGTGATCTATTGAAGCTATATTGATTATCAATGTTATGTCAAGGCCCTGGTCGATTCACACATTCATTCATCACTTGATGTCAAAATGGTCGATACTCTCTTTTCTTTTCTATGCAAAAAAAAATGTTTTTGGGGTCAAAATTTAGTTTTACTTTGTAGATCTATTATTCTATGCATTTCGCAGATCTTTGTCTACATTGACAGCAAGTCTTCAAGCCGTATTTCTCAATGTAACTAATTTTTAAAAAAAAATATGCACAAACCCCAACACAGGCCACACAACGAAAAGTGGTATGTAAAAACTTCAGATTTACTGTACTTTCTTAGACGAGTCTTTTACCCAAGATCTGTGTGCTTTTTACATCTAGCTTATCTTGAAAGGGAAACTCCGAAGGTTTTTCAAGTTTGAGTTATTGACATATTTAAATTCTGCGTGAAAAGTTGTAATAGTAAACATTTTACCATTTTTTTTATTTAAATGCTTAGAAACATTTACATTGAATAAATTAGTCAGTAAATTCTTGACATCTCAAAAAAACGGGATTATTTGAGATTTTGTTTTAAGCTAGTTCATACGTCACTTGTCTCAACAAAACTGAAAGAGAAACTACATTTAACCAATCGTATCGTTTCATTCTTACAGTAGCTGTTAGGCTTAGTGACGGCCTAGTCCAGATCTGTGATACAGTTATATATATATATATATTTGTATAAATAGATCTAAAAGCATTGGATAACCAACTCGAGAAAAAAAGTTACATTTTTCATCTAAGCCTTTCCCTGTCCCAAGAAGTAAATAGATCGTGTGTCGGACTCAGGGCCGGTCTTAGGACACTGCAACCTATGCGGCCGCAGTGGGCCCGCACTTTCATAGGCCCCGCGATAATTCTAAATGTAAATTATTAAATTAAACCATTTTAACCTATTATTAAAGGTTTTTTGAAATTCTCATAAAATTGTAAAATGTAAGAAAAAGTCATGAAAATCTCCTGAAATTATTAAAATCTTCTGAAAACTGATGCAAATCTCCTTAAAAACAGACACAATTGTCATTCAGGGTGTCATTCAATTAGGTAAACGTCAATCCTTTTAGCAATTGAAAAAACAAAACGTCATAGTCAGCTTTACATTTGATAAAAATGTAATAATTAGCCGAATTTTAACCAAAACATCAAGTTCAAATTCTTAAGTTACTTTAATAGTCACTGGCATACAAAAATAGTTCTAAATCATAGACGGTATGTTACATAGTCAATGCTCTAAATCTATCTTTAAAAGAAACAACAAAAGCGATATTTTGATAGTCGATAGTAGAAATCTAAAAGGCAGATCTGAATGTTGATCGGCTTTTTGTTGGAAAAACGACTATCTACTGTTGATGGCTCATAAAATTAATTTGACAGTGGTTTTGTACTAAGTAAAGAATGAATAAAATGCAAAGACGAATTTATTTTCTAATACAAAATCTTAATTTTCACTTATTATCTTTATCACAACCCAGAATAGGCCCCGCTCCATCCGTTTCGCCTAGGGCCCCGCAATCTCTTGGACAGGCCCTGGGACTGATTCGAACAAACTGGTCAGTGTAAGGCTAGTCGAGACTACGTGTAGTCGGTCATGACAAGACAACCAAGCGATAGTGTTTGTTGTGTGTTGAGTGGTCAGGCGAGAAGATACACATTACCGTGGTTAGTCAAGCATGTAAATCTACTTTTAATACGCATTTTTTTGCTTTGCATACAAGATCCTAGATCTAACTGCATAGACGAAGATATATTTATTTTACATGAATGGAAACTTTGCCGTATCGGCCCCAGAAGTGGTCCACCTAAAAAGACAAGTTTAAATATCAGAATGAAATTCTATCAAAGGCAAATGACAGAGAAGAATGGAGAAAGAAGGTTGACAGATCTCGTATGGTGCCCCAACGGTCCAGCAGACCAAGGGATAGGTGAAAGTGACTGTGAAGTTAGATGTGAATCTGGCCTAACTGATGTCTTAGAATGATTTAAAATTCAGGAAATAAACACACAAACAAATGTAAATATTACGTTGATGAATTGTTTTATTTCATACAATAGATCTAGTAATAAAGAACTATATACAAAAGATGAATTTAGCAAATATCCAATGATACTCTGAGATGAAATAAGATAACTTAATAACAAAATGCCGCCCCATTAGGCCAAGTCAACGAGCCATGCAGTCCCATCAAGTGCATGTCTACCATGGAGGGCAGGGGTCCTGACAGTTTTGTATGTATGTCTCCAGCTGTCCTGTGCTGACCCTCATAAGGGCGGTGTAGGTTGTACCCTGTAAACGCAAAGAGGAAAATTAAATCGAACATTGATTACAAGAGGGAGAAGGAGCAGGACAAAAAAATGAACATAAACAATGTGATCAAAACATTTCACGCCAAAACATCCCCTGCGCCAAAACGGCTGCGCCAAAACGGCTGTGCCAAAACTGCTGCGCCATAACAGCTGCGCCATAACGGCTGCGCCATAACGTCCCGCTTCGGGGCCGAATCGTGAACCATTAAGAGTTTAGATATAAAATCAGTTTCTTCATTTTGAAAGAACCTAGCACAGTTGCCTTTCTATTATGTAACAGAAACAAAGGGAATGTACTCTCAAAACACGCGTTTCCAATTCCTCTTATTATTAGTCTAATTCATGGGAGGATGGACTTGGATTTCAAAAACGACTCTTAACGATTTTTCTATAAATTTAACAGTCTATGTATATCTTAGGGAAAAAATACTTGGGAAAAAGATACTAGTTTATTGACATCAAAGGGAAAACTCTGGTTTGACCGTCATAATATTAGAAAGTATAATCATCTTGAAAATAAAATTTGGTCTAATATAAGCACCTAGTTCCACTTCCCCCTTTTCAGACCTTGCGACCTATAAGGCAAATGATGTTTAGGTCATCTGTGTCTTTGGTTAACGGCTAACGAGCAGGGTGTCACGTGGCCAGGACAACGACCAACCGCCTTTACTTTCCCCAACTAAAGTCAGGTACCCATTAAGAGTTGGGTGAACTTAGGGGAGCCCTAACGATTCCGAAATTCCAGTCTTCACCGAGATTCGAACCCAGGTGCCCAGTTTCGGAAGCCAAGCGCTTAACTTCTTAGCCGACGCGCCTAATATAAGCACGAGTCAGTGGGAATTCCCGCATGTATTCAGTAAGGAGTTGAACGAATCAATCAACGTGCGGGACAAATTTGCGCGCCGTTTTATGTAGAAATCTTTAGATGTACTGATAGAGTTAATTTGTCATAATATAAATGTGTATATGATACTTAAGCAATTTACCTATGCATAATATCAAACCTATACCAAGACTCAGGATTCTAATCTAGACAACTGTCTTTGAATGGATCTATATTACCATTGTATCGCAAAACTAGATTTTGCCACACCTTGCATAGATTTATACTTGGGCGTAACCAGGTTATCTTCTTATCTTTTATAATACAGACGTTACTTCAAAAAAGATGATTACGTCCTACGCGTCATGCATTTAGTCATGCATATTAACCAATGACTTAAATTCTGCCAAGTCACTGATTTTCCTGGCTAGCTCAGGCAACCCCATTCTATGCTCTAATAGCGCTAGGGAAGAAGGAGCATTTGTATAAATTTGCCCTAGCATATGGAATGAGGAATGTGCCTTTATCTTTGTGTCTTTCTGGGTATTGTATTAGATTTTGTTTTTGTATTTGAAGCTTATGGTTCAGAGGGTGTGGGGGAATTTGTGTCTCGGCAAAAATGTTCCTTTTTTTAAAAATCTAACATTCATTAGTTATTAGAAGCAAAAAGAATCGCTTCATAGTGAAGAAATTTAGAAAAAAAAAATAAATTTTGTTACTTGTTATGTTAGGGAAATAAATATAAAATGATGGATCCAGTAACAAAGTATGTAATGATGATGGTGTGTGTTTCTGATACAGTTCTATAAAAAATAAAAAAAATAATAATTAGGGGGACTCATTAGTTCAGAATTCAACTAATACCTCGCCCTTACCTTATTTAGAACCGGCCTCGTTGATAACACATTAAACAAACCAGAGAAACCAACATTCTGAAATACAATTACACAAACTGTAAGAATGAACTTGTTGTTTTTCAGCGTCGGTATCATGTTATCGTGGGTTGTGTTACTGACAAGTGAACGGCTTTAAAATCATCGAGAGTATTCTACAGCTTACAATTAAAGGTCGATCTTATCGCAAACTGAATGGACATTTTTGTCGTTATTGAAGATGTCAAAGACGAAAAAGTGTAGACAATCTTAATCTTAGATTATTGAAAGTTTAGTTTAGCAAACCATAATTATTGCAATTAAAAAAAAAAAGGTATTTTGTTTAGTTTTCTAAGGTTGTATTCATCTGTTACTGTTATAACCAGGTTTGTATACTGAGACAATGACGGTCTATCAAATGTTCCTAAATTAGTTACTTTTCAAACAGACTCTAACATGGCTCAAATCGCCTGGCCTGCTTTTAGAGGCCAGGTATTTTTTCTTATGAGCTGTAAACCTTCCTTTCTTATCTTATAAGTTATAAACCTTCCTTTCTTATCTTATAAGTTATAAATCTTCCTTTCTTATCTTATAAGTTATAAACCTTCCTTTCTTATCTTATAAGTTATAAACCTTCATTTCTTGTCTTATAAGTTATAAATCTTCCTTTCTCATCTTATAAGTTATAAACCTTCCTTTCTTATCTTATAAGTTATAAATCTTCCTTTCTTATTTTATAAGTTATAAACCTTCCTTTCTTATCGTATAAGTTATAAACCTTCTTTTCTTGTCTATAAGTTATAAACCTTCCTTTCTTATCTTATAAGTTATAAACCTTCCTTTCTTGTCTATAAGTTATAAACCTTCCTTTCTTGTCTATAAGTTATAAACCTTCCTTTCTTGTCTATAAGTTATAAACCTTCCTTTCTTGTCGTATAAATTATAAGCCGTTTCCTATCTTATAATTTATAAACCTTTCTTTCTTATCTTATAAGCTACACACTTTCCTTCATGCTCTAATTGTAGCACTAGAGAGTAAAGAGGACTTGTACGAATTTGTCCTAGCATATGTAATAATAAATTAACCATTATTTTTGTGTCTTTATGATGTCAAGGCCATCGACAATGCTTCCACTGACAGATGAGGCGTGACTACCTGGCGCCTCTGTAACCGGAAGTTTGAGGTAGATAAGGCAGCCAATGTTAAACAGTCTACGAGGCAACTAGCAACTTGATAATTTGGCAGTCCTGTGATACATAGTGAGCTAGGTCTATGATACTCACAATTTGACCCATCTTCTGCATGCATGTATGCGCAGGTGTTCTGCGGTCATCTATAAAAGGTGGAGGGTTCCAATGGTCATAGTTGGTTTCCAGAATGTACCAGATGGACGCATTCCTCATTGTCCACGTGTCCAGGTTGTCCACCCTATCTCTGGTAATAACAACGCCCTGCGAAAGTTTTGGTCAACACATGAAGTTTAGATTTAAATACAAAACAGTGTTTGAACGTGTTTGTCATTAGAGAATTCAACAAGGGGAGATAAACATATATATATATATATATATATATGGTATGTTTGCCAATGGACTGTAACTCTAAATAGTCCTATTTTAGTAGGACCTGTTTATTCTTTTTAAATAGCTCCAAAAGAAACTAAACATAAACATATATATATATATATATATATATATGTATATTATATATAATATTACTATTAATGCTAAAATATGCTCTAATAATGACTCTAAACCTTTCATAATGTAGCATTAACTGTATTGAAAGAATGCAATGTGTATATATATATATATGTATATATCGCGTAAGTATGGCACAGATAACATTGTATGTTTTGTACACAAGGAGGCTTAAGACACCCTACCATCAATGGCGTAGCTTGGTACCCGTGCCCCCCCCCCCCCCATCCCAATAAGACAAATGTAGTGTGTAGCAAAACAAATTAAGTACGTTGAATGTATTGGCAACTTTATCAAAAGACATTCCAATATAAGTAGTGTAGCCTTTTATTTTTACGTCATACTTGTGCATATACCATCCACAGCCAACACAGAGAAAGCAACAAAACATTTACTAGACATTGTACATAGGGTTGCAACAAAAAGTTCTGATGCTGTCCGACTAGTTATGGGAGATTTCAATCATCTTTCGTTAGCTCAACACTTGCCAACATATACTCAATATGTTAGTTGTCCAACACGGCACGATAAAACCTTGGACATGTGTTATAGCAACATAAAAATGGCCTACACATCTCGATCGTTATTTCCCCTCGGAGAGTCGGACCACACAGTGATCCATCTTACACCCACGTACAAACCGGTTTTAAAAACAACAAAACCCGAAGTACAGTCCATCCAGTCATGGTCTGACGACGCTGTTTTACAGCTACAAAGTTGTCTGGAGCAAACAGATTGGGACATGTTTGTAAACAACTGCCCAGACAGATGAACTTACCACAACTGTTAATTCGTACATCCAGTTCTGTGAAAACATGATTGTACCAAAGAAGAAAATATATTCAGTAATCTAGACCCTGGATGACCAACATTAAAAATTAACATTCAGTCGTCATCGAGAAGTACATAGAAGTCTATTTATAAAGCGCTGGTTATGCATGTGTATGTGTTTTTCGTGTGTGAATGTTGTTCGTATGTGCATCTATATTGTGCATCAATATTGTTATTGTAGTTACGCTGAGGTTGTCAATTGTAGTCAAACTGAATTTCCATTTGATTGAATCAATAAAAGTTAGCTTATTTTATAAGTAGGCCTAATTATGTTGTAACGTTTGATTCATTTATACCCCTTTTTTTTTTAAAGGAAACCTCAGAATTTGCGCTATTTAATGTTTTAGCTTTATCATCATAGGAATCCTTGGGCCTAAGGCCTCTTTTCTTTGCCTCTTTTTTGGGCTTTATGTGCCTCTTTTTTTTTTTTTTTTTTTTTTTTTTGACCGAAAAAAACTTTTTAAATTGCTTTTTATATACACACAAAACAAGAAACAAATTAAGCTTTGCAAAAAATGAATAATTAGCAGCTCTGTCGAATTTTTCTTTGTGACCCTCAGGACTATCCCTACAGACCTAATTGTTATCATCGCCCCCTTCCCTTTACTTTCTTGTTCTGTAAAACGCATACCACATATTTTCTGAACCAAACTTTCCTTCACCCCTTTCTTGTTATACTATTAATGGTTTTGTGAATATACAGTGGAAAAAAAAAGGGAGCGATCCGGCAACAATTGTCACCTCAAAAACACGGTCTAGACACCATTACATGATGGAACGCAGATTCTTGTATTACTGTAAGCCAGCCAGATTCGCTAATACACTGACTCTAGCTTAAAACAAGGAATTTTTTTAAAACTAATACAATGTTTTAGTAGGCTATAAGGTTTAGGACATTTTGGGAGAGCTTTTTAGATTCTATTTTTTTAATCGGTTCGTACAAAAGTGTGTTTTTTTTTTCACTTTGGTGCCATCCTTAAATTTTCATGTGGGCCCTTCTTCTTCTTGAAACTGTCAGGTAGAGTTGAGCCTTCGGCTCTTGGAACTCTAGGCCAGCAAAAGTGAACAAGAGCTCCATCTCACCGGCCTGAATGAGAACATTGTACACTGTTCTGTCTGACGGGTGGGTCAGACTCGCGGCAAGAGACCGCGTACACTAAGACCCCCGCCATTTTCCTTTTCTATACCAGGCTAACTGTGCCGGACACGCCATTTATGTAACGGCCCCTTGAGGAACAGCGCCTGGATTGTGACAAGGTTGTGGGAGCTTTTTTTTACAACTCCGCACAGTGCAATGAGGATGCTCTCGCACCCGCTTAGGCACCCACACGGGAGTCTTGTTTTGCTACCCTTTCGCCTAATCGTTTCCTCGTACGATCGTTTCCACCCGGGCGCCACTATGAGGCAGGGTAGCATGCCCGGGTCATGTGGGCCCCAACTGGTCCTGAGTCATGATCCCCGTTGCGCCATTGTTGCTGCGCCACAAGCTGTTGGGCCCACTAACGATCGTGGGCCAGGGTTCATTGAACCCCTTCGCGCCATGGAGGCTACGCCATTGCCACTACGCCACTAAGGCTCGAGCTTGAAAACTTGACTGAACGCCCGTGAGGTCTTCGGGACATGTTCTCACACAAAATAAATTACGCATATTAAGAGTTTCTATGGGATGGAGATCAATACGAAGGAAAGCGCAAACAGGGGCGTTTTAAGGCGAGTCCACTCGTTATGACGTGGCAACTAGTGGTAAGGTCCATAGGTCCTTGTCACGTCACAGATCTGCAGTCAGGCCTGCTATAACGATTGTTCTAGCAAAAGGCAGCACGGAAACCTTCTCTCGGATATCTTCATCATAGGCCCACACAAGAGGCTGGACCAATACGAAGAGATGATGTTAGAGTAGAAGAGAAGCGAAATACAAAAGTAATTGTAAAACGAGGATAACACAATGTCATAATTACCAATGAAGGGACATAACATTAGATCATATCGCCAATGAAGGGACATTAAGATCATATTGCCAATGAGGGACATAAGATCATATCGCCAATAAAGGGACATTAAGATCATAATTACCAATGAAGGGACATAAGATCATATCGCCAATGAAGGGACATAAGATCATATCGCCAATAAAGGGACATAAGATCATATCGCCAATAAAGGGATATAAGATCATATCGCCAATAAAGGGATATAAGATCATATCGCCAATAAAGGGATATAAGATCATATCGCCAATAAAGGGACATAAGATCATATCGCCAATAAAGGGACATAAGATCATATCGCCAATAAAGGGACATAAGATCATATCGCCAATAAAGGGACATAAGATCATATCGCCAATGAAGGACAAATCATAAGATCTAAATAGCCAATGTAGGACATATCATAAGATCTAATAGCCAATGAAGGACATAACATAAGATCTAATAGCCAATGAAGGGCATAACATAAGATCTAATAGCCAATGAAGGACATAACATAAGATCTAATAGCCAATGAAGGACATATCATAAGATCTAATAGCCAATGAAGGACATAACATAAGATCTAATAGCCAATGAAGGACATAAAATAAGATCTAATAGCCAATGAAGGGCATAACATAAGATCTAATAGCCAATGAAGGACATAACATAAGATCTAATAGCCAATGAAGGACATATCATAAGATCTAATAGCCAATGAAGGACATAACATAAGATCTAATAGCCAATGAAGGACATAACATAAGATCTAATAGCCAATGAAGGACATAACATAAGATCTAATAGCCAATGAAGGACATAACATAAGATCTAATAGCCAATGAAGGACATAACATAAGATCTAATAGCCAATGAAGGACATAACATAAGATATAATAGCCAATGAAGAACATAACAAGATCTAATAGCCAATGAAGGACATAACATAAGATCTAATAGCCAATGTAGGACATATCATAAGATCTAATAGCCAATGAAGGACATAACATAAGATCTAATAGCCAATGAAGGACATAACATAAGATCTAATAGCCAATGAAGGACATAACATAAGATCTAATAGCCAATGAAGGACATAACATAAGATCTAATAGCCAATGAAGGACATAACATAAGATCTAATAGCCAATGAAGAACATAACATAAGATCTAATAGCCAATGAAGGACATAACAAGATCTAATAGCCAATGAAGGACATAACATAAGATCATATCGCCAATGAAGGACATAACATAGCCTCACACTCACCAGGTGTATATAGTAAGTGTCATTTCTTGTTCTTTAATACACAGTACTTGATAAGATACCATTCGTTGGGTATTACGTTGTTATAAGTGTTCATTAGAAAGTCTATGCTTTAGTTAATGACAGAAAGAAGAAAAGAGTTCTCTTACTTCTCCAGATTTGTTTCCCCCTAGTATAAAGTAAGCAGGGGCGAGCATCACCGTGTTCTCCAGCATTGTCTTGGCTTGAGTAAAACCGGATGCATTCTCTAGCACATTCCTAGTCAAGAAACCCAGCCATGTCTCATTTCGGTCTCCTAGCAACCATTTCAAAATGCCTGTTTTTTTTTTTTTTCAGATTAAAACATAGTTCAGTTAGTATACATCTTTTTGGAATTAAATCAAAAATTGTTTTAAATTATGGAAATATGTGATGTCTGGAGGATCACCATAGACTACACGAATAACTGTAAATTTGTTAGCTTTGTATCAGTGTTGTATTCAATAATTAATATTTAAAACCCAAACTCCTTAAATACTGTTCTAATTGATCGCTATTTTGTTTTGGAGGTAGATATGATAAATGTTTTATAAAGCGACAATAAAGTGATTTTTTAATTGGTTATAATTTTAAAACTTATTACACTAAAATGACTTACCGATATAACCACTGCCATGTTTATCTCCCCTTTCATTGATTGTCAGTGTAAATAGTTTCTGAATTCAGAGAAATTGATTGATATCGACATTGCAATGATAGAGACATAGAAACATGTTTTCCATATTGTCTAAACTAGTTTCAGAATAATATCATAGTAACTCTTTCACTTGCGCCTCAAGTGCAATGAACTATGACTATTCTACATTTAGTACAATAATTGGACACCGCATTCATAGCAGACATATTCGAGTATATAAGAGCAATGTTTCCCACACTGTGTTTCGAGGAGCCTAAATTGGAGTCCCCAAAAACTACTGGAATAATTAATATAGTATTTATAAATATATTTCGTAGGCCTACACATGAAGTAATCTCTAAATAAATGCTGAAAAATTATTTATTTTACTAGTTCATCTTGGTAACAGAATACAATCTATTACGTAGCAATTAGCTAGCTCTGCAATGATCTAAACCTCAATTTAAACAAAGATGAAACTAAAAAATGGTTTCTGGTTGAGTCTGTCTGAAGAGTTCCACAATATTTCAAAGCTGCTCATTCTCTATACTTCAGTTTCTAGAGTTACCTCCCAGGGTCATATCCTGCAACCTATTATTGTGTAGCAGGCTTTTTTGTAGGTTGCAACAAAGTGTAAAGTCTAGAAAAAGGCTTGTTGCCACACCACAGATGTTAGAACTCAAGATTGTTGATATCATGCCTGATATCAACATGTTATAATCTTCCAGGATATAGTACCATAAAAGTCATTATCTTATCTTATACAATACAGACGTTCCTATAAATAATTAAACCATATGTGCATATAAATCCAAATACGTGGCATGTATACGTTTATATTTCAGAAAAAAATGCTGAATTTAGAGCAATGATTTTTATTTTTTAATGTAAACAAATAGGAAAAAAAAGTCCAACCTTAAAAATGAGTGTTTGGCTAAATACTCCGAATGTGCCAAGTTTTCCTCAGTGTTTGAGAAGCACTGCTATAGAGAATTAGATTATCTGTTCATACATGTGAGCATTGGGGGTGGAGATTGTGTGGTGGTGGTGGTCGAGGGGTTAAGCGCTTGGCTTCGAACCGAGGGTTCTCGAGTTCGAGTCTAGGTAACTTTGACCTTCTGGATTGTAGGACGCCACAACTGGGTAACTGACGTACGTTTGGGAAGTAAAGTCGGTTTTTCGTTGTGCTGGCCACATGACACCCTCGTTAACAATGGGCCTTACATGTGCTCTTATGCTTGGCGACCCCCTTTTACAATCTACCACTCTGCCACTACCCCTCCCCCACACACGCACACACATACAGCAATAGAAGACAGACAATTTTCGATGGTCTTAGGCGACCCCTGGCAAATTGTCATTCAACCCCCCAAGGGGGTCGCGACCCACAGGTTGAGAACCCCTGTCTTATGGTCAGCAAGGTCTGAAATGTGTGACTTGTGAGTGTGTACAGGCTAGGTAGGTTATTTTACTATTTTACTCTTTCAATTTAATGAGTTTATCTACACATCAAAATGTTTTGACTAATATGTTTTCAAAAGATACACAAATAATGCCATGTCGTAAATCTTGTATGGCTTCTGCCACTGGATTTCCTTACAAATGTATTCTCAGGATGTTATTGTGTGTTCGTGGCTCATGAATGTCTTTGTTTCATAGTAAAAACTCCAAATGTTTTGTACTCACTGGTTTGACCGCTGTGAGAATCCCTGTGTAACCAGCGTAGCTGACCGACTTGAACACTGTCTGGCCGTTCCTCCGCCAATCGAGCATGACAATCAGGGGACGTAATTTTTCTGTCATCTCCCAAGTTTTGTTTTTAATATCCCAGCTAAGAAATGCGAAAGAAAGATGGTGAAAAAAAAGGGGGGGGGGAGGGGAGTATTAGTTGATAAAATTCATAATGATACTTATATTTAAAAAAAAAAACAAGATAATTTATTTTCGTACGTGTTAAAACATCAAAAACATTTTTTTTCTGCTTATGATCCTAATCATCGTTATTAAATAATAAAAAAAAAAAAAGATTAGGCCTAATAAACTTTTTAAAAAAATTTAAAAAGTAGGAAGCTAACCCAAAAAATAATCCGAAATCCAAGTTTCTTGCGTGAAATAATTCTCCTGAAAATACACATGCACGTAATACTTCAACAACATGGATATAATCCAGAATTGGTAAATAAATATAGGGAAAGTTAGTACACAAAATAATAATAAATATAAAAATAATAAATGTAAAAAAAATATATAAATAGTAATATTAAATATAAATAATAATTATAATACACGTAAATAATAATAAAAGTAAATAATGAATGTATGTAATAAATGAAAATAATAATCTCTCTTTATAATTCTCTTCATGGCTCAACAGTTTGGACAAGAAGAAGTAAAGGAAAGATCACTCTTTTGTTTCTGCAAAGTCGGACTAAATTTACCCCACGTAACTTTAGAACCCCCCCAAAAAAAAGACGGTGGTGGGGGGGGGGGGGGGGCAGGGGGGGGGGACAAAAGGATGACGTAGTCGTTGAAGAAATTACTCCACTACTTATAGAATGCTTCCAGTGGCATGTGTCTCAAAAAGCGTCTAACAACCAGCCCAACTCCATGGCCTTCCCGTGTGGCTTAGGTATTGAGTTCGGCGGAACTGTTTTCAGTGCCTGGAGAAGGGGGCAAAGGTGAAAAAAAATTGGCGCCTAATCCAGAAAGCTTCGGGCAGAAGGGGCTCGTTAGGTGGCTAGGAGAAAACTGAATCCTGACCTCTGCCGCCCCTTCAAGCTAAACTCAAACATGGAAAAGGCTTCGTCGAGAGACAATGCTGAGAAAAAATTAGGAGCCGGTGACATGCAGCTGCTGCTGACCCCAAACTGTATGGGCTATTGCTGTTCATTTGGACCCAACAGCTGCTTGGAGCAGGGGAGGTAACTGGATCATATTGTTCCAACCATAGACTTCTTCCTCTTCTTCTTCTAGCCAGCTTTATTGCTGCTGAGCTGTGAGCTCTTTTGCAGACTGTGCCAAGGAAAAATAGTGTGCCGTTTTCTTCAGAAAACCATAGACAATACCCAGGGTCTGATCTCAGGCTCAACGAACTATAATTTCTCTAACGACTGAGGTGTGCCATAGAATGTACTGCTTTGGAGTCTATTGTATTTTAAAGGATTCAAGACGAAACAAAGATCCCTACTCACCGCTTAGATCTTCAGAGATAATGGATGTGCAGAAATCAGAGAATTCGTAGAACAAATTATACAAGACTACTTGACCTGTTTTGAAATGTTTTAGAAACTAACTTTATTTGCTGCTTATTTCTGTTATATAATATACGGTATATTATAGGCAAAGAGCTAGTAGACAGAAGATTAAGAAGAGAAATGTTGAGGGCATTAAATTGAAGGACATAAATATAAAAAACACTAATTTAGAAGACATTTATTTGGACGACGTGAATTTGGAGGACATGAATTTAGAGGGCATGAATTTAGAGGACATTAATTTGGAGGATTTGAAATGGAAGATTGCGGACATTGGAGAACATCATTAGGGAGTAAGATCATCACGACAGCTTGGTGTACAGTTTTCTTAAAACTCAATCATGTTTGCATTCAAAAAATCAATTTGTTCCTTTCCAAAGATTGCACTGATATAGCTTGAGCCCTTAATATGTATTCTGCAGACTAGTTAAAAGAACTTTAGCCAGATATTGTAGCAATTTTGTTATTTTCGAAAAAATAGCTTGAAAGGTTGAAGGGCTGAGCCAAGACCAATCGTCATAGCAGACCTCAACACTGGCTTGCGACATGCTAAACCTGTGGGCAGTCGAGACCAATAGCTAATCTTACAGACCTATTACGTGGCAACGAGCTATTGGTCTCCAATACCCCAAGTTTGCGACGTTGCAGGTCAGTGTTCAGGCCTTCTGTGACGACTGGTCTCGGTTGAACAATGAACAACGGATGTAGGCCTATTTCTGACAAATAATGTCTTGTTTTTATACTAACCTATATTCATCCCACTGGCAAGAGAAATTCCTCTAATCTCCTCTGCGAATGTAACTGGTAGACCGTTGAGAAGATCTACCTACAAGTATTAGCAGGTGGTAACAGTAAATCAAAGAGATTTAGTGTGTTTAATACTAACATAGGCTTCATTTTGCTAACGAAACAGCTAATCTATTTTTAGAAAGCTGAACCAATTAAACATGTCTTTAGCAATGTTTCAGAATTATAAGGGATAAGATTGAGTGTGTTTAATACTAACATAGGCTTCATTTTGCTAACGAAACAGCTAATCTATTTTCAGAATTATAAAGGATTGTTCCCCTGTCAGACCTTGCGATCTAAAGGTCACGTAAAGGGTAACTAGGGTATATTGTGGCCAGTACAACGACCAAGCGCCTTTACTTTCCCCCAACTAATGTCAGGTAAACTTTAGAGCAGTGGTTCCAAAACTATTTTGTCTCGTAGACCCCTTGCCATGTTTTTTTCAGTTTTCGGTAGACCCTCTTCATTTTTTGGAAAATTCATCAACTTCAGATGTGTTTTTCTCGCTGATTTCTATGGTACAAATCATTAATAGAAAATGAAATTTAAAATCTTGACATGCCTAAAATGAGATCCACTATCGTAGACTCCCATTTACAGGTCATGGACCCCCCAATTTATTTTTTTCATTTCCGTAGACCCCTTGGAAGTCCTCGTAGACCCCTGGGGGGGTCTATATAGACCACTTTGGGAATCACTGCTTTAGAGCTTGGTTTACTAGTGGACTTTTAAAAATAATGATACTCAAAATCCCAGTCCACGCCGAGATTCATACCCAAATCCCCTCTTTTGGCAGGCAAGCGCTTTACCTCTCAGCCACATTGCCCCCATAAAGAATTAGGCTATACTGAAATGTTTAAAAAAAAGATAACATACTCGGTTAAAAATAAAAAATGACATTTTGAAAGTTCTTTAGAAACAAACGTTTTAGCTAATAATTCACACCCCTCCCTTTTTTTCCAAGATCATCAAGTTCAAGGTTTTCTCCAGTTTGTTTTTAAAGTTTTTTTTAGTTAATCATTTGAAATGTAATAATTTATTATTTAACAGTCACCCCTTCTTTGTCTATGAGATTGACAATGTCCTGGCCAATTGTTCCAAAGTCTTCAAGAAATGTGATGAAGCTATCAACTAAAGACTGCATCTGAGAAAATAATGGAAAATAGAAACAATTTCTTTATACAAATTATTTATAGTCATAAAAATGACTACCTGTTAAATATACTGTTATTATATCTATATCAAAATTTAAAAAATATAAAGCAGAGCTACATATATGACATATGAACTGAAAGTTATCAGCGTAACATTCCGAACACAATGTAATTTTTTTTTTTTTTACATTTAAACCTCATTTTATGATCAGCACATTGTCTGTATATATTGAATCAAAGAGTCAGGGCAAGATTCACCTCATGCAAGACTATGTCACACACCCAATTCCACACACTCACTTAGGGCCTAAACATTTCGAAATTAGATTTTTTTTTTACAAATATGCATTAAATGTAAGTAAATAATGCAAATGAGATTAATTTTAAAATTGCTCAATTTCTTTAACTATAGGGCATGCATTTCATTACACTGAGTGCATTTAAATAAATGTTGAAAGTCTTCGTGGATCTCCACGAAAAACTTGCCTCGGGCCTCCATTTACTACAATAAAGTAAAAAGTCAAGTAACCCTTTCAGACATTGCGATCTATGCGACACATGATGTAAAGGTCCTCTTTTTTTCTATGACCGATGGTAAACGAGGATGCCATGTGGCCAGCACAACGACCAACGAAATTTACTTTCTCCAACTAATGTCTTGTACTCATAATAGCTGAGTGGACTTGGGGGCGTCCTAAAAATCCAGAAGTTCAAATACAAATATACAGCGCTGCGGACAGTACATATATGACGTCAGTGCAATGTATTTTGTTGCCTTGTCCCAATGACTAACACTAAAGATAAAAAAAAATTAACATACTATTCGGAGTGGAAAGGCGTCAACAAAGAATCAAAAGATGCTTTAACCATTAACATACCAGAAGGGAGGGTGATTTATTTTCATTGATCTTTACAGTTAATCCCTTTATCTATGTATCTGAATTCCCTTCTATCTTGAGTTCAATCATATATAATTATAGATACTGATCATGGTGTACAACGTCACAAAATCTAGAAGAGTTGTCGGCCTTGACACTCGCGTTTAGTTGTGACATTTACTTTCTTAATGTATTTTCAATAATATATTTTAAAAATGGATTCAAGATTCAATGTGATGGGTTACACAATCATTGCATAGTGGTGTCAGCGGTGGATCTCGGTTAAACTCTCACACATATATGCAGTCAATTTTACCTGAAAGCGTTTAGCTTTGGCCAGCTCATTCCAGCGCTGACTTGGTGGAAGGTCAAGGTCGATCACGTAAGTCTCAGTGACCTTTGACCTAAAAAGTTTTTAAAAAAAAAACACACACAATAAATTACTTTTGCAACAAAACTTTGGAAATTGTTGGCCTCGTTCAGTCTACACAGCTCTAATGAACGCCTGACCAATGTTTAGCTGACCAATGTTTAGCTGACCAATGTTTCCCTCTTAGTTCCAGACAGCTCATGTCATGATGTCGAATGTCAAAATGCAGGGTCCACTAATGAGAGGTCAAGCCGCTACCCCGGCCCCCAAATTCTTGGCTGTAGTACATACTTATACAAATGCTTTTTTTTTAAGCCATTGTAAGGCGTCGAAAATTGGTTTCTTTTGTAAATATATTTACAACCAATTGAGCGACGCATTAATAATGTAATGTACATTGTTTCTTATATTGGTATGAAGTCAAATTCAGTGTAATTTGGAATCAAATAAAAAAAAATAATAGGAAAATAAAATGGTGTAATCCTACATAAACAAAAAAAAATGTTTTTTGCTTTTAGAAACATTGTGTGTGTTTCCATGACCCGGTGTGCTCGGTAGATAAATAGCACTCTGCGTTACACTTATTAAACCTGGTTCATTCAAGGCCAATTACTCTTTATCAGATGTTGTGAACCTGTTCCTAAACGTACTGATATTAAAGAGTTATGTCCTTTGTATTTTTATTGTGATCCATAACGAAGCTGCATTAAAAAAAAAGATAAGCTGTTAAATATATAGAGTATATCAGCTTCAAGGACATTTGATATGGCGTTGCAGATAAGGTGATACCAGAGTTGTCCTTGCCAGTGGATAACAACTATAGTGTGAAGGGGGCCCAGTGCGCCCAGGATTGATTGGGGCCTGTAAAGATATTGTAAGGCTGTTAGGCAGGGGTTCTCAGCCTGTGGTTCGCGACCCCCTTGGGGATCGATTGACGATTTGCCAGGGGTCGCCTAAGACCATCGAAAATATGGATTGTTATTGTCTATTCTTCTATTGCTGTGTGTGTGTGTGGGGGGGGGGGGGGGGTCGCGGCACAATGGGGGATTGTAAAAAGGGGTCACCGAGCTTAAAAGGTTGAGAACCGCTGCTGTAAGGTAATCGTATATTCCTTGAAAAAATAGACTTTGACTAACGTGGCACTGTTAATTTTGAAATTAGGTTCATACATCGATATGTCTGTTTAAAAATGATAATCGACTCCATTTGTTCTTGTCACGCTTCACTTTGAAGTCTATTGGGACATTGTATACTCTTGAAACCGGCCTTAAAGTTATCATGCTATGCCACTGGTCCATAGCTCTGTGTCAGTAGGTCTCCGATGACCACAATGTGCCCGCTCAATGGTTTGGTCTCATGATAGAATAAATGCCTACTTTCGTAAGATTTCAAAGTGTATCACCTTTTTTTTCTTCCATTTGTCTTCCTCTTATACTTTGAGTAGCCGAGTGAAACGTTATGTTTCTTTTCCTATCCCATACGCTAGATAATTACTAAAATTTATGTTATAAAAAAAACTTTTTTGTAAAAAAAAAAATTATATGTTTCGGCTGAACCTTCACATTTTGAAGATAATTACATCCTATCCCAAACCTCTCACAGAACGGTGTGGAATGGCAGCGGGCAGGGTTCGAACCCTGGACCATCGACTTGAAAGATCAGTCCTGACCAGGCAACCAACAGATGCATATGTAGTAGACTTTACCCACATCCCAATTTTTTGTTTTACATAGTCTGACAAATATGGCGTCAGTAGAGTTTCATTCCAGACCTTAGTGACACCTGGCTAAAAAAACGAACAAGTTGTAAATATGAAGTCATAGAGAAACGTGTACTGGTAGTGCAGGGGTTCTCAACCTGTGGGTCGTGACCCCATTGGGGGTCGATTGACGATTTGCCAGGGGTCGCCAAAGACCATCGAAAAAATGGATTGTTATTGTCTATGCATTTATTGCTGTAAGTGTGTGTGTGGGGGGGGGGTCGCGGCAGAGTGGTGGATTGTAAAAAAGGGTCGCCGAGCATAAAAGGTTCAGAACCGCTGTGGTAGTGGGTTGAAAGTCAATACTTACTTTGGGTCTGGAGGATATAGTCCAGTGGAACACGTGACATTCACGACCTGTGATTGGATGAAATAAGACACGTGTGTTAGCAATTAGGTTGCAAACTTCCATCTGGTATATTGATATACCGCCAAGTAATTTTAAAGTGATTTAGAAGTGAATTTCAAGTCATTTAGAAGACTAATAGTCATTCATAAGCAAAGTAATCAACAATTAATTTAGAAGTCATTTGGATAGAATTTTGAAGTACTTTACAAGTAATTTGAACTGTTAAGTAACTTAGAAATATTTTTCAAGTAATTAAGTAATATTTTAGAAGAAAAAAAAAAAGAAAATGACCTTTAGTGGAGATTAGGTCATGAGACAAATGATGCAAGACACATGGCCGACGGTTAACAAGAGTGTGATGTGGCCAGCACAATGACCAAACGCCCGACTTTAACCAAGTAATGTCAGGTAACCATCAGAGTTGGGTAGACTCAAGAAAAGCCCCAGAATTCTGAAGTTTGAAATCTCCTTTAATTACACGTCTCTATACCGTTTGTTTATTTGTATTTTAGTTTTTGTTTCCCCTGAAATCTTGATTTAAACAAATATATAACTTGTTTCTACCCCATGACATATAGACATATGGTCTATAGGGCAGATGATGTAAAGGTCATCTGATTCTGTGGCCTACGGTTAACGAGGGTGTCATGTGGCCAGCACAACGACCAACCGCCTTTACTTTTCCCCAACTAATGTCAGGTACCCATTTGAGCTGGGTGGACTCAGAGGCGAAATTAAAAATCCTAGTCTTCACCAGGATTCGAACCCCGGACCCCGGTTCGGTAGCCAAGCGCTTTACCGCTCAGCCACCGCGCCTCCATATATATATACATTTCAAACTCCGGCTTATAATAATCTCGTTCTCATTCAGATTATCAAATTATTCTCCTGTTGTGTTACCGTTAAATTTCGTTTAAGTCATTCTCGTTTTAGTTTCCGTAAACGACAATAACATCAAGGTTTACATAATCTCAACGAAGCTCATAGAACCCATGGATTGCATTTATCACCTATGGAAACAAAACGCACCCTCTACTAAAGAACAGAAGTAACTACGCGACTTACCTGAGCGACGGTGTCAGACGTGATGACTGCTAGAGTGAGCAGTACCAGGTGTATTGGTCTCATCCTCTGTAAACCTTTTTACCTAAACTTGAACAGTCAGACTTGATTTCCGTTTCGAATGTCCTCTGAAATGTGTTTGGCTGTAGCTGTATAAACTCAGAATATAGAAACAACAATATATATATATTTATATATCAGTCGATATCTCGTTCGTTATCTATTTATAGTTGATTAGTATCTAGTATTTAAGTATCTATCATGTAGTCCTATCACTTTTGTGTACTAGTTGATATATTTGTAAACTAAATTGCTTACTCTATTGAGTCTGTTATTACAGAAGCGAAAAGCTGATAGGATACTTTTATAACTGACCGGTAGACTAGCCAGTCGGTGTGTTGGGAAGGAGGTGTTACTTAAGGATGTGCGTGTGTGTGTGTCAGGAGTGTGTCACTGATAAGGGTACACTGTGTGTGAACTGTGAATGGTCAGTGGGTCAGTCTTTGATGCACGGGTCATCCAGGCCAATGAATACTGTACCGGAGGCGGCCTCATTCACGTGGGTCGAGTAAGGAATGTTGAAGTTCGGCGTTAACACCGTTAGTCATCTCACCTATGAAAGTAATATTCCATTAGTTGCTTCATCCACTAAAGTACTTATCCGTTAGTTACTTCATCCACTAAAGTGATTATCCGTTAGTTACTGTATCCACTTGAGTAATATTCGTTAGCAATTTTAAATGCTGAAGTAATATTCATAGTCTATGCACACTTAAAAAGCATTTTTTTTTATTTATACATAATGATATAACATTGATTGTGTTACCTATTATATTGATAATGTTACACATTGTATTGATTATGTTACATATAATACGCTTAACAAAAACACTTACAGCATCATCTCTACTCTATAATGATGTCTTTGTCTTCTCTGCCGGCACGGATTTTAAAATGTCAAACAGTTCTTGGTACCTCCCCTCCCCCTTTTCCCATGTATTTCCTCACTAGTCAACCCACTGCGTAGCATAGGCCGCTATTTTGCAAGGCTAGCCTTAGGCCATTGCAACCTATGCGACCGTTGTGGGCCCCGCACTTTCATAGGACCCGCGCTAATTCTAGGAGTAATTTTTTTTAATTAAACCATTTTATAACTTATAACATTAACAGATTGCTAAGTATACGAAAATATCCTGGAAATCGTGGGAAGCGTGGTCGAGAGGCTAAGTGCGCTTGAACTTGGCTTGGCTTGGCTATCTAGAAGGGGGCTCGAGGTTCGACACCCGAGTCGGGCAGAGTTGTGTTTACTGAGCGCCTAAAGGCAGCACGGAAAACCAACTCCTAGATACCCACTCCCCCACCACTGGTCCACAAATGCTCAGAGCATGCTATAAGCATGAAAGTAGCGCTATATAAAAGCTATAATAATAATAATAATCTTGTTCTCCATGTTCGCCTATTCTGCAACGTCATTCGACTACGTCACTACTTTTATCGTCGCTAAAAACAATACGCAATATATTCATAACATAATCACATTCATTAACATAATCTCTAAACTAAACTAGGTCACTATAACTGTAAGCTTTGGACAGGAGGGGCTCGTTGGCCTTGGCGGGCTGCCCTCCTAGGATACGGAAAACTTACAGCTATACCCAAAAATGGGAAAGGCTTCAGAGGAAAAATATAGGAGGCCGCGATCCTTAGGCAGTTCGAAGCACACAATGCTTCTCTAAGTAGGATATCAAGAGAGAGGCGGTCATTTGTCTTACGTTATACAGCCAGTCTTACTTAGACTTAGACTTAGATCCACCCGCGCCTGTTCGGCGCTTTGGGCGGCAAAGCTGTCTCCACAAAGAAATGTCACTGGCTATGTCTGAAGCCTCTTCCCACCCAGTGTCCACTGTTCTGAGGTCATCCTTGAGAGTGTGGCGCCAAGTTACACAAGGGCGCCCCTGTTTGCGCTTTCCTCGTATTGGCCTCCATGTCATCGCAACTATTCGTATGCGTAGTTCATTTAATGGAGATCATGTCCCGCAAACCACATATCATGTAAACGAAATTAACGCACTTAGCGACCGAAATAGTCGATGTATTATTTAGCGGTCTGATTCCCATTTTAACGGCCGCCCCACCAGCCCACCCCTCGGCACGCCATTGGATCAAGGATGTCCAGATGTTAGTTGCTGTGTGTAGAAAGTGACTTAACTTCTGATTTATTGACGACTATTTTGGATTCTGTATTTTAACATGTTATCAGTTCTTTTGTTAAAACAAAATATATCGAAGGCATACAAGAGTTCATTCTCTTATTGAGAGCGCAAGCGTACTACCATTGTGAGACCAAAGTTCTCCACCAGTGCAAGTTTTAATCCTGTCAGCAAGAAACTGGACAGGGGTTCTCAAGCTGCCAGCGATCAAACCCCTAGACACGCACGTGCAAACACTCCAGAGCAGTTCTAGTTTGAGTGGGTTTGTGACATGGTCAATAACTCTTGATGTATTTATCTGTTGTTTGACTGCTCTCCCCTTTCGGTTCTACTTTGAAAAGAATTAGAGGGTAAAACTAGAGCTAATACCGAGACCATTTATTATAGAAGGCCTCAACACAGACCTGCTACGTCACAGCCTGTGTGCAGTTTAGACCAATAGCTCGTTGTCAAATCGCATCTGGGTCTACCAAGCTCTAATGGGAACCTGAAATTAGTTGGGGAAAAGCAAAGGCGGTTGGTCATTATGATGGCCACATGGTATCCTCGATTACCGTAGTGCACAGAAACAGATGACATTTACACCATCTGCCCTATAGACCACAAGGTCCAAAGGGGGAACTTTACTTTTTAAGAAGAAGCCAAAATTAAATTGAAATGGACATACGTCACAATTACGTAGCTCGTGTAAATCTGTCTGAGTGCCTTGTTTTGGCCAGGTAATTTAAAATAATTACTGAATAAAGTTTACAAAAGAAATAATAGTGTTTATTATTTTTATGACTATAAACTTTAGTTAAAAGGCAGATGATAACAAGTTTCATACGCTTACTGTCAGGACCTAGTTCTGGTCAGCCTGGGTCTACTGTTAACTGTAGAGGAGAAGGGGAGCAATTCAGGTTGTTGATTTCAAAACTGTTTTTGTTTAGGATTGTTTTACTTTGTGCAATGTTTTTTTAATGGAATGTAACTCATAATAAAGTAATGTGGTTTTGTTCCTAGTCCAGGGCAGTTGGACTTTTGGTTATCGATAGAGTTGAAGTGTAGACTAATTATTTTTCTGTGTCGCCATTATTCAGCCTATGGGATAATGAGCTGTTATATTTTAATTGATACTGGATATTTCATTTGTCAGACCTGAGCCTGTATTGTATTACAGTGTATGTAATAAACATGTTATATGTCCGTGAATTGGCATTCTGAATCTTTATTCTGTTGTTATATGTGTCGTTACGGTATTGCCCAGGACTTGGGATACATTTAGTAATCAGCATTGAAGTATACATACGTATATTAGAGGAAAAAAGAGCCTTGACACTTACCAACTCTGGATACTTTAAAAAAAATAGACCTCGATTGCTAACAATAAACCTGTGCCTACTGGCGAGGATAGTGACGAGTCCGTAAAAGGCCAAACTTAGTTTGCAAGGGGTGCCGTCAAGATTCAATGATTGAGAACTACTACACAAACAGTATTTAGGTCTAGGTCCCGTGCATTTTTTAGCCTAGATAGGCACTGATAAGGTCAGATAGAATCGCGTTGCAAAAAACGTTTTTTGTACTTTCATTGCATAACAGCTGCAGAAGGGTGTGGCGGCAGGAGTTCTCAGAGAGACATACACATCTATACAACTTTCTTTCCTAGTTATCAGGAGTTCTCAGAGAGAAGTATGCATCTATACAATTTTATTTCCTAGTCAGCAGGAGTTCTCACAGAGACGTATGCATCTATACAATTTTATTTCCTAGTTAGCAGGAGTTCTGAAAGAGAAGTATGCATCTATACAACGTTATTTCCTAGTTAGCAGGAGTTCTGAAAGAGAAGTATGCATCAATACAACTTTCTTTCCTAGTTAGCAGGAGTTCTCAGAGAGAAGTATACATCTATACAACTTTCTTTCCTAGTTAGCAGGAGTTCTGAAAGAGAAGTATACATCTATACAACTTTCTTTCCTAGTTATCAGGAGTTCTGAAAGAGAAGTATGCATCTATACAACTTTCTTTCTTAGTTATCAGGAGTTCTGAAAGAGAAGTATGCATCTATACAACTTTCTTTCCTAGTTATCAGGAGTTCTGAAAGAGAAGTATGCATCTATTCAACTTTCTTTCCTAGTTAGCAGGAGTTCTGAAAGAGAAGTATGCATCTATACAACGTTATTTCCTAGTTAGCAGGAGTTCTGAAAGAGAAGTATGCATCAATACAACTTTCTTTCCTAGTTAGCAGGAGTTCTCAGAGAGAAGTATACATCTATACAACTTTCTTTCCTAGTTAGCAGGAGTTCTGAAAGAGAAGTATACATCTATACAACTTTCTTTCCTAGTTATCAGGAGTTCTGAAAGAGAAGTATGCATCTATACAACTTTATTTCCTAGTTAGCAGGAGTTCTCACAGAGACGTATGCATCTATAGAACTTTTGTTTCCTAGATAAGTTATCTGTTATTAATCTGTTAGCAATAAACAAAAAAAATTGTCATATGTAACTTAAGCATGACATTTGGGAAAACTCAGACGAAGCAGAAAGTATCTTCTAAGATCAGAAAAAATTAGGAGGTCAGTGTGTTAGTCCGACTAATTCTTAAAATATATGTTGTTGTGCGTGTGGAGCGTGGTGTCGACTATTCTTATAATTATTGGTGTG
The DNA here is from genome assembly GCF_947242115.1 of Biomphalaria glabrata. Classification (NCBI taxonomy): domain Eukaryota; kingdom Metazoa; phylum Mollusca; class Gastropoda; family Planorbidae; genus Biomphalaria; species Biomphalaria glabrata. The sequence goes on from NC_074718.1 coordinate 42,996,324, forward strand.
TGTGTGTGTGTGGATAGCCGGTTTACGCCCCTTGAAACCGGCGAACGATAGTTTCCCTGGTAGTCGTGTGGACCCAGGGCCGGTCCTAACTATTGCTGGATCTGGACGGGGCTAAGCATAATGTCAAAATTAAGATTTTTTATTAGAAAATACATACGTCTTTGCAATAAATTTGTATAAAGGGAAAGCTGACAATGCCTTTTTTTTTATCGCTTGGGATTGGCAATTTTGTAAATTTTTTCAGTCGATTTTTATGAGTTTTTAGTCGATTTCAATAATTTCAGGAGATATTCAGGTCTTTTTCGTATATTTTGAAGTTTCATAAGATTTCCAAGAGTTTTCTTTTTATTATTTTATTTAAGCACAAATTAATCTGTTTTTTCGTTCCATATTTTTTTTTGTTGACTTTCATATTTTTATTGAGATTCCTTTTTTGTGTGTGTTTTATTCAGCTTATACTTTCACTTACAATAACACACAAGACAAACAGGTTAACGCATCCACGTCCAGACCATATAATGCTGTTGTGCAGTCAAGGTTATTGAGAAGCTGTATATAGGTCATGATCATGCACAGTGTTCATTGTAATATACTCGCTGGAGTTCGTCAATTATATAGTCATTGTCCCAGATATAGGAGTATAAGTATATGTACATCTATATCTAGAAAGGAGTGTTGATTTGAGGCTATGTTGTAGCTAGTAATATTGTACTCTAATTTGGTCATTCATAATTTACATATTTATTTATTGTACAATGCTTCAGCAACACATTTTCTATTAATGTTCACAGATTATTGTACTCAACGTTTTAAGTTTTAAAGTAGAACATGTCTATTTATAGAAAAACTACATATTTTTAGTATCAGTAATGTACCGTAGTACAAAAGTGAACGTTACTTGAATTAGACTAGCTGCTTAAGTTCCGGACTGTGGTTGCCATGAGGTCTGGTGAAGACAAAGGTGGGCAAATATTTGTATGATGGGCCACATTTAACATGTTCTCTGGTAATGGGGGGACGCATGTATGTTAGATAGTATTAGATACATAACGCGCACATAAAATGCATGACGTAGAAAAAATATGAATGTTATATATATAAGCATGTATACTGTTATTTCATTTCACATCTCTGTGGCATTCTACGTCTCGAGAGATGATCTTTTCCCTTTGCAACTTCTTGTGTGACTAAAGGCTAAGTGGGACACTTGAAACCTTTTTTTAAAATTTATTAATCAAATTACTCCAAACTTTACATGTATACTCCCTATGAATAGCCATAAAAAAAAAATGTGGTTAAAAATGTTATCTTATAATGGTTGTCATGGCAACGGCCGCCATATTGGGTTATTGTTTATCCTTTTTAAATCGCCAAGGCTTTAAAACTATTTAAGCTATTGCCAAACAAATATATACAATGTGTAGACCAATCATTCCAGAACATTTTCTATAAATTAGTTTTTAAATATAGTAAAAACTTTTTTTTTTTAGAAATTTTTTTCTAACCTTGCTGAAGAAAAACATATTTTTTTTAATTTTTCTAATATTTTATTGCAATAAAGACAAAATATTAATTGTAACTTAGAAAATGTTTTATAGACGTTGTTGTACATGGTATAAATAATAAGCTGGACAAGTTTGATTGATTTCTATGCAGAATTAGTGAAGGAGTAGTACAAAAAAGTGAATAAAAATAGTATTTTGAGAAAATCGAAAAAAAACGAAACAAAATTTGAAAAAAAATTATAAAAAAATATGTAATTATTTGCCAATCATGAAAATGATATTTTTATGTCCAGAAATGGTTGGGCTATTTAAATTAGGTTAAAACTGAAAATCGAAATTTTTGACCTTTTTTACCTAAATTTAGTGTCCCACATAGCCTAAAAGAGGACAATCCTTGATACACAGCTGCGATCGCAGGTTGGGCATATATAATCACCAGTCGCCGTTGCACAGTGCAGGACAGGCTATTGTCCTGTTGGCTCATATTTCTCGCGGCTATGGCCAAATTTTGATTCACGGTGCCCCCCGCTGAGGGGGAAGAAGAGGAAACCGTGCCTCATATTCTGTTTGACTGCCCCCAGACTTGCTGATCTCCGTCTCGACAGGTCTGGGAAACCAAAAATTCTCGACCTGTATTGCGACATTTATGCACTACGCAAGACAGCAGGGTTTCTGTCCAGGGCTTTCGCAAGAGAGGATTTGAGCCTCTCAAGCCCTCACTCAAATGGAGTTTGAGGATGATGATGATGATGATGTATTCATAGGCTGCTCTGAGTCTCTTCCATTGTCCATCTTCAATCGTTTTATTCAACTTTGTTACGTCTGCAATGTTCACGTCTGCTATGTTCACGTCTGCAATGTTCACGTCTGCAATGTTCACGTCTGCTATGTTCACGTCTGCTATGTTCACGTCTGCTATGTTCACGACTGCTGTTCACGTCTGCTATGTTCGCGTCTGCTATGTTCACGTCTGCTATGTTCACGTCTGCTATGTTCACGTCTGCTATGTTCACGTCTGCTATGTTCACGTCTGCTATGTTCACGTCTGCTATGTTCACGTCTGCTATGTTCACGTCTTCTGTTCACGTCTGCTATGTTCACGTCTGCTATGTTCACGTCTGCTATGTTCACGTCTTCTGTTCACGTCTGCTATGTTCACGTCTGCTATGTTCACGTCTGCTATGTTCACGTCTGCTATGTTCACGTCTTCTGTTCACGTCTGCAATGTTCACGTCTGCTATGGTCACGTCTGCTACGACACTAATTCACTGTTCAAAATGATTGAGATAAATGCTACTTTACTGACTGACTAATATACAGGATCATATTAGTTTCATTCTGTAACAAAACTCTACTAGTGTTTTTTTTTAATCTCTAAATAAATATGCTTCTATTTCCCAGGTTACAATGATTGATGTCATCTTAGTTTTTGTCATTGTCCTGTCTGCCATGTACTGGTGGACTTCTCAACGTAAAAAAGGTTTCCCGCCAGAACCAGGACTGTCGTTACCTTTGATTGGTCACATTCATTTGATAGAGACGGATCCAACCAATCAGTTCATTCAGTGGAGAAAAAGGTTTGCTACGAAACAATTTCAAAGTCTTGCATGCACTAGTTCAGTGGTTCCCAAACTTTTTCCTTAACGGAACACTTCGCACATTCTGCTTATTTAGCGGTACACTTTCCTTATCTTTTTTAGAGAGATTAAATTAGGTATTGGCTTACTAGTTAATTATTCCAGTAGTTCGTGGAACAAGTATTCAGGCCTCGTGGAGCACCATTAGATGTGGTGTTGAAAGCCAAGGTAAAGCCTATGAAGAGCACGCATGCAAACCATTGAAACCTCCACTCCATCCCACCCAGTCCTGCCATTAAACAAAAGTTTGCTAAACTTTTTCTCGGCTGTTGCTTGAATACTCTAAAGCAGGGGCTCTGAACCTATGGGTCGCGACCCCCTTGGGGGTCGATTGACGATTTGCCAGGGGTCGCCTACGACCATCGAAAATATGGATCGTTTTGTCTATTCTTCTATTGCTGTATGTGTGTGTGTGGGGGGGGAGGGTCGTGGCAGAGTGGGGAAATGTTAAAAAGGGGGTCGCCGAGCATAAAAGGTTGAGAACCGCTGCTCTAAAGGAACCAGGTGACTTGGTAGAAAATAAATCAATGTTGAATTATTTGTGTTCGGGAGGGGAAAGGGGCACTAAAGCTAACCCCTCCCGCCCTGAGGCTGCACTCATGCAATTCAGTGAATGTAGTTTAATGTTGTTTTTCTCAGGCTGTTGATTTAATTCTCAAAGCTTTACGCACCAGGGGATGGGGGGGTTAAATCCTGTAAACCCTCTTTTGCTACGGCCATGGAAGATATTATGAAATTTACAAAGGTAATTGAAATGAAAATTAAAATGTTCTGAGATAATTCAAAAGAACAGACTCTAGCCACAGTAACAAGTTCAATTAATGAAATCATAATTCTAAGAAATCTGGCCTCAAATATGTTGTTGATAATGCTCTTAGACTCGGTCTTGTTATCGTCCTCAGACTCGGTGACGTCTTCCTGGTCCGCTATGGCTACAAGCAGGTGGTCTTCATCAACGGCTACGAAGCGATTCACGAGGCGCTGGTCAAGAAACACGCCATCTTCATGAACAGGTCGGACGGATTCATACATGAGGTTCTCTTCAACGCTAGAGGAGTCGTATCACTTCCCGGAGGAGAGTGGCGAGAGCAGAGGATGTTTCTTCAGCTAGCACTCAAAAAACTGGGGATGGGACGCAACGTCATGGCAGAGAGAATCCATGCTGAGATTGGTCACTTGCTGCATGAAATTGACCAGTCCAAAGGACAACCCTTAGATTTACGAAAACTGTTCACAGCCAGTGTTTGTAACGTCATTTGTTACATTACTCTCGGCAGACGATATGATTATGACGACAAATTATTCGACCAAATGATACAGCTGACTCTTAGACAGTTTGAAATAGGCTCCCCTTCTTCCCCGTTACATTTCTTCTACAAAATAATCCGTAATCTACCTTGGGATTTTTTCTACTATCGAGAATTTATGCAAATAATCAAAACCATGAAAGCTCACTTTATACGTTTGATTCAGGAAACTGTTTCTGATAGTCGCAATGATGGACATTCCGTCGTCCATATGTTTACGGCAGAGATGAAAAAAAGAAAGGAATCTGGAAGCAGTTCAACCTTTCAAGATGACAACCTGCTGTATAATTGCTGGAATTTTTTCAATGCTGGCACCGAGACATCCAGCACCACGCTCCACTACGGCGTTCTGTTTCTGGTCAACTTTCCTGAGATTCAAGAGAAGCTCTTCGAAGAAATCAAAGAGCATGTTGGAACTGATCATCTGCCTCCTTGGAGCAGCAGAAAAAATTTGGTATTGCTAAATGCTTTTATTTACGAGACCCAGCGTCTCTCTAGCATTATACCATTAAGCTTAGAACGAATGACGGCAAGCGACTCGACGATTAAAGGATGTTTCATCCCGAAAGGGACCGTTGTAATTCCAGTTTTAGATTCTCTTTTATGGGACGAGGAAGTCTGGGGGGACCCCATGAACTTCAGACCTGAGAGATTTCTCGAGAACGGCAAACTAACAGTGAAGAAAGAATTTTTGCCTTTCTCTGATGGCAGTAGAAGATGTTTGGGAGAGCCTCTTGCTGCAATGGAGCTGTTTCTATTTATGGCAGCTTTGATTCAACGCTATAAATTTGTACCTGAAGAATCTGGGAAAATGCCAGCAATGGGAGGACGCTATGGATTTTCTAGAACACCGCATCCCTTCAAAGTGCGAGCTTTGCTGAGAGAGTAAAACAGACTTTGATAAATGTTTCAAATTATTACATTGTTGTCGTTTTTCTTTCTACTAACATTTTGATATTTATTATTTGAATGATTAAAATTCTATATCTATCTATAGCTATGTATCTGTCTGTGTATATATATATATATATATATATATATATATATATAACAATGAACCTTAAAAGAATTTATGAACTTTTATTTCTGACATTAATTTTTGAATTTCACTAATAGATTCAGTTTGGTCACGTGACTATTAAATCGTCTGCTATAGAAATGTATCGCGCCAAACTAACACTTGACTATAAAAAAAATCCTGTATACAAAACGCCAGTTTGTGTTGTTGCTTGTTTTTAGAATAGTAAGTTCATTATACAAAATGTGTATACCACGTGACCCGTGACGTAGCACAATCTGTGGGCTAGCCCCGCACTGTGGGCGCGACATAGCTTTAAAAACGTCCGGATACAGAAAATAGAAACTCAAAGACATAAAATTGCAACACAGTTTTCCGTTTCTTCAGGATAAGATAAGATAAGATAATTTTATTGGTCCAATAAATGGAAATTCAGTTTGATTACAATTGAACTCCTCAGCGTATCTATTGTAACAATAACAATATAGAAAAAAATGCTGATTATGTCACAATGTAATTTATATACATATATATATAAATATCTTATCTTCTTATCTTATATAATACAGACGTTACTTCAAAAAAGAAGATGATTACGTCCTACGCGTCATGCATTTAGTCATGCATATTAACCAATGACTTAAATTCAGCCAAGTCACTGGTTTTCCTGGCGAGCTCAGGCAACCCATTCCATGCTCTAATGGCACTAGGGAAGAAGGAGTGTTTGTACAAATTTGTCCTAGCATATGGGACGAGAAATGTGCCTTTATCTTTGTGTCTTCAGAGTATTTTATTTAATTTTGTTTTTGTATTTGAAGATTATGATTCAGAGTTTTATGTATGATTGCTACTTTACTTTTGAGTCTTCTGTCCTGAAGGCTTTCTAAATTTAGTGATTTTACTAAAGGTGTTACTCTAGTCAAATGTGAATATTCGTTTGTTATGAATCTCACTGCTCTATTTTGTGTCTGTTCCAGTTTTTTAATGTTTTCTTGAGTTGAGGGGTCCCAAACGGAGGATGCATATTCTATAAAATAACATTTTAGTTTTATGTTCTTATTTGATTTATAGAAATTTCTTTTAATAAATCCTAATGCTTTGTTTGATTTTTTTGTAGTTTCATCAATATGTGGATTCCATGACAGTTTTACATTTATTATAACCCCTAGGTATTTAGCGTTTTTAGTCTGTGTTACTGGTTAGCCATGAATAAGATAAGTGGAATTAATTTGTTTTAGTTTTTTTGTTACTCTTAACAACTGACATTTTTCTGGGTGGAAAGACATGCTCCAATTTGATTCCCATTTCTGTAATTCATCTAATTCTCTTTGTAAAATATCTGTGTCTTGTGTTGTTTTTATTGTTCTATATATTATGCAATCGTCTGCAAATAACCTGACTTTTGTTCCTGAACTAATTCAATTTGGTAAATCATTTATGTAAATTAAAAATAGTAGTGGACCCAAGACTGTTCCTTGAGGTACACCTGAGTTTACAGTTATCGGTGTTGATTTAGAGCCATTTATTATTACAGTTTGTTCTCTCCCTATCAGAAAGTCTTTAATCCACTGATGCAGTGGACCATTAATGCCGAAATATTTTAATTTTTTAAGCAAACTATGGTGGTGAACTTTGTCAAAAGCCTTATCTAGTAAGATAGCATCCATTTGTTCACTATTATCTATACTATACTACGTGGTTGTGATCCAAATTAACGTTATTAATTGTCTGTGAAGTATGCCTTTTAGTTATTGTTTTGTCGTAAAAAAAGTGTTTAGTACATAATAAAGTGTTTTGTTCAGCAGAATAGGTTTTTTCTCGAAGTAGTCGCCACGAGGCAACAGATCGCCCCCCCCCCCAATTCATCTACCTAGTTTCTAAGGGTTAGATCTCCCTCCAGACCCAGTACGCCAAACGTTGTCCCTGAGCTTCAGACGTTCTCTTGGCACTACGCCGTTCATCATCTCCTAGTAAGAAGTGCGCAGATCAAAAAGGTTAAGGGTAAAACGGGTGGCGCGGACTGATATTGAAGTGTTGTTGTTTTTTTTACAATGAAAACAAAGAAATGCATTCGCCTGGCGATTAGAACGACCTATTCATCATAGTTCTTAATACTCAAGTCAAAATAAATCTAATAAAGACGGAAGCAGCACTGGTCAGTACTTTTATCTGACGGACATGGACATTGGAGATACATAAAGCATAAGTTATGATGTGATGGTCCCAACATCATCTTCGTGTAAAGTAAAACATTTTGTCGTGGAACTATTTTTTGTATAGTCATTGTTAGGCGCCTCCGCGCTGTCACTTGTGTAGATCTAAACTCTAAACCAGTGATTCCCAAAGTGGTCTATATAGACCCCTAGGGGTCTATGGGGACTTCCAAGGGGTCTACGGAAGTGAAAAAATAAATTGGGGGTCTAAGGCCAGTAAATGGGGGTCTACGATAGCGGATCTCATTGAAGCATGTCGAGACTTTAAATTTTATTTCCCATTAATGAGTTGTGCCTTATTTAATATTTGGAATTTTAATCGAATGAATTTTTCTCTATTATAACATTTTAAAATTGTAACATCTTATTTTAAAGCTTTATTTTTTTTCTTCATTTTAATTTAAATTTCATCAATGAATATATATGGCCGAGAAATCACAGAGAAAAACACATTTGAGGTTGATGAATCTTACAAAAAATGCAGGGGGTCTACCAAAAACTGGAAAACATGGAAAGGTGTCTACGAGACTAAAAAGTTTGGGAACCACTGCTCTAAACGGAGGTAACACTCCAATAACAAAATAACACAGGCGAAAGGCCAACTAAATAAAGAAAGTCGACGCTGATAAACTAGGTCAAACAAGAAGATGATAATGTAGTGAAGGGAACAATCGAATGTCGTATCATCTAAATATCTACTACTTCAGAGACTAAAGTCATCTAAATATCTACTTCAGAGACTAAAGTCATCTAAATATCTACTTCAGAAACTAAAGTCATCTAAATATCTACTTCAGAGACTAAAGTCATCTAAATATCTACTTCAGAGACTAAAGTCATCTAAATATCTACTTCAGAGACTAAAGTCATCTAAATATCTACTTCAGAGACTAAAGTCATCTAAATATCTACTTCAGAAACTAAAGTCATCTAAATATCTACTTCAGAGACTAAAGTCATCTAAATATCTACTTCAGAAACTATGTCGAACTAACTCTAGCGCTGACAAAAGTTCGAACTAACTCTAGCGCTGACAAAAGTTCGAACTAACTCTAGCGCTGACAAAAGTTCGAACTAACTCTAGCGCTGACAAAAGTTCGAACTAACTCTAGCGCTCACAAAAGTTCGAACTAACTCTAGCGCTGACAAAAGTTCGAACTAACTCTAGCGCTGACAAAAGTTCGAACTAACTCTAGCGCTGACAAAAGTTCGAACTAACTCTAGCGCTGACAAAAGTTCGAACTAACTCTAGCGCTGACAAAAGTTCGAACTAACTCTAGCGCTGACAATAGTTCGAACTAACTCTAGCGCTGACAAAAGTTTGAACTAACTCTAGCGCTGACAAAAGTTTGAACTAACTCTAGCGATGACAAAAGTTTGAACTAACTCTAGCGCTGACAAAAGTTCGAACTAACTCTAGCGCTGACAAAAGTTTGAACTAACTCTAGCGCTGACAAAAGTTTGAACTAACTCTAGCGCTGACAATAGTTCGAACTAACTCTAGCGCTGACAAAAGTTTGAACTAACTCTAGCGCTGACAAAAGTTTGAACTAACTCTAGCGCTGACAAAAGTTTGAACTAACTCTAGCGCTGACAATAGTTCGAACTAACTCTAGCGCTGACAAAAGTTTGAACTAACTCTAGCGCTGACAAAAGTTTGAACTAACTCTAGCGCTGACAAAAGTTTGAACTAACTCTAGCGCTGACAAAAGTTCGAACTAACTCTAGCGCTGACAAAAGTTTGAACTAACTCTAGCGCTGACAAGAGTTTGAACTAACTCTAGCGCTGACAAGAGTTTGAACTAACTCTAGCGCTGACAAAAGTTTGAACTAACTCTAGCGCTGACAAAAGTTCGAACTAACTCTAGCGCTGACAAAAGTTTGAACTAACTCTAGCGCTGACAAGAGTTTGAACTAACTCTAGCGCTGACAAGAGTTTGAACTAACTCTAGCGCTGACAAGAGTTTGAACTAACTCTAGCGCTGACAAGAGTTTGAACTAACTCTAAGAGTCACACATAAGTTGTCAACATTACGATGTACGACAATTAGGAGAAAGTCGAGAGAAATGTCTTTAAAGCAGACATTTTGAAATGTCGTTTTTTTATTTGAAATGTAGTGAGTTGATATTGTGGCAGTGAGGTGATATTGTGGAAGTGAGGTGATATTGTGGCAGTGAGTTGATATTGTGGCAGTGAGGTGATATTGTGGCAGTGAGTTGATATTGTGGCTGTGAGGTGATATTGTGGCAGTGAGGTGATATTGTGGCAGTGAGTTGATATTGTGGCAGTGAGGTGATATTGTGGCAGTGTGTTGATATTGTGGCAGTGAGGTGATATTGTGGCAGTGAGGTGATATTGTGGCAGTGAGGTGATATTGTGGCAGTGAGGTGATATTGTGGCAGTGTGTTGATATTGTGGCAGTGAGGTGATATTGTGGCAGTGAGGTGATATTGTGGCAGTGAGGTGATATTGTGGCAGTGAGTTGATATTGTGGCAGTGAGGTGATATTGTGGCAGTGAGGTGATATTGTGACAGTGAGGTGATATTGTGGCAGTGAGGTGATATTGTGGCAGTGTGTTGATATTGTGGCAGTGAGGTGATATTGTGGCAGTGAGGTGATATTGTGGCAGTGAGGTGATATTGTGGCAGTGAGTTGATATTGTGGCAGTGAGGTGATATTGTGGCAGTGAGGTGATATTGTGGCAGTGAGTTGATATTGTGGCAGTGAGGTGATATTGTGGCAGTGAGGTGATATTGTGGCAGTGAGTTGATATTGTGGCAGTGAGGTGATATTGTGGCAATCGCCTCTTCAGAAAATTGGTTCTACATTTTGAAAACTCTCACTTAGAATATGAAACAATGTCTCCTACTTAAAATAATTTAATTTTTTGAAACATTGGTAATAATGTCATTTTACTAGGTCATTATTGAAACATGGATCTAAATCTAGAATGAAACTACAACTCTGGGTTCGACCATTGAAAAAATGATTCGACCAGCATCGTTCCACCCGCCCACACACACACACACGCACACACACACACATCCACCCTCCCACACACACACCCGCCCACACACACACACATTTCTAGGATGTCACACCACACAGTTAGTGTCATATTGTCATTATCGTTGCTGAAATTAGGGACTTGTAACTCTTTAATTGAACTACAACCCATTTATTAGAGAATTTCTTTTTTTGTGTGTGTTAGTGGTAAGGCCAAAGTCTGAGCGTGCTCTTGAGAAGTCACTGACGATGCTCTGCAGATCATTTTCAGAGCAGGCATTTAGGGCACAGTCGTCAGCAAATAGCAAGTCCCTGTTGATAAGCCAAGCAAAGCTGATGACCTCTTCTGGTTGCTGTGGTCTAGTTTTTCAGTTGAGTCTTCTGTCAGACAGACATTTGTCTTGTTCCAGTAGCTAGGGATCTATCGAGCCGTCATCCTCCCTACATTGCTCTATGCCTCAGAAACGTTGACAGTGTACAGAAAGCATGCAAGGAAACTGAACCACTTCCACATGACTTGTCTGAGGAAAATACTGAATGTCACTTGGCAAGAAAAAATACCAGATACTGAAGTCCTTCGAGGAGCGGGTCCGTTAAGCATCCACACAATCCTGATATGGTCCCAGCTGCGATGGGCAGGACACGTCTGCAAAATGGAAGACCGCCGCATCCCTAAACGACTCCTGTATGGCCAATTAAGGGAAGGAATGACTCACAAGCTGGAAGAAGAAAACGCTTCAGGGACACCCTCAAAGCTTCTCTGAAGGCGTTCAGCATAGACCCAGCCTCCTGGGAGACAGAAGCACATGGCAGAGCATCATGACGTCTCGCTGTGAAAACTGGCGCACAAATTGCTGAGGACAAGAGAACAGCGCTGGCAGAAAAGCGCCAGAGAAGAAAAGCAAGGCCAATGACACTAGCTCCAGCTGGAATAACCTGCCCAGTGTGCAGCCGAACATTCTGGGCTCGAATGGCCATATGAGGAGGAACAAAACCCCAGTGCAAGGCCCTCAGCCCCATGAATGACAAAAGTGGTCATCATCGAAACACGACGGACGATCTCTCTATTACCTTAAAAATGGTTCTTTTCAATGTATTCATGTATGTCTGCCGAGAAATAATGTGGTTTACGCTAAATAGTATTTAAATAATTTTGAATAGATTTAGAATAAGTTTTTAATTTTGTAATATTGCTAATGATACATTTGTTTTTTAGTTTATAAAAAACACTTTTATTATTTCACCAAAGTAACTTTTTTTTAATCAATAATTTTTAAATTTCTCTGAAAACAAAAATAATTTACAAATAATTTATCTTCTTATCTTATACAATACAGACATTACTTCAAAAAAGAAGATGATTACGTCCTACGCGTTATGCATTCAGTCAAGCATATTAACCAATGACCTAAATTCTGCCAAGTCACTGGTTTTCATGGCTAGCTCAGGCAACCCATTCCATGCTCAGTTAGCACTAGGGAAGAAGGAGTATTTGTACAAATTTGTCCTAGCATATGGGACGAGAAATGTGCCTTTATCTTTGTGTCTTTCAGAGTATTTTATTAAATTTTGTTTTTGTATTTGAAGATTAAGGTTCAGTGTTTTATGTATAATTGCTACTTTACTTTTGAGTCTTCTGTCCTGAAGGCTTTCTAAATTTAGTGATTTAACTAAAGGTGTTACTCTAGTAAAATGAGAATATTTGTTTGTTATGAATCTCACTGCTCTATTTTGTGTCTGTTCAAGTTTCTTAATGTTTTCTTGAGCTGGAGGGTCCCAAACAGAGGATGCATATTCTATTATTGACATAAGGCTTAGCCAATGTTCAATAACATTTTATTAATTTTTTTTTATTTGAAAATTATGGTTCAGTGTTTTATGTATAATCACCACGTCTTACTCAAGTATGTTTTATAGTTTCTCTCATATATATATAATAGAGTACACTAAAGCTAGCACAGCAAGAGCTTGCAGAAGATGTCGCCATCACCATTAACAATACTCGCAGAGAACAGTTTCCACACAAACTATCTTGTAACTTTGTTATTTGTTTTATACTCTGACCGAGCGAGCTCAAAATACTTTCAACGTAACACATAAGCATGTGTTGAAATGTAAGCATGAAAAAAAAAATATATTGCAACACTTGAATGCACATGCGCAGATGTGTAAAACTGTTCGGGTTTCATACAGGGGATCTCAAATAGGTCAACTTTTTCATAGCGCATGAGTTTGTTACTTAAAGATAAGGACGCCTTGAATACATGGTATAACTGGTATAACTATGAGCTTGTGACGTGTAAGAAGGCAGAGTTACAAATGAAATAAGTAAAGGAGACTGAATGTACAATAACATGAATGTAAAATAAAGCAGATGTGTTTTATTTAATAGTCTTTCTTTTGTTTTAATTGGGCCCTTAGAATCATAACTGAATTGGATTTTACACTATATAATAAATATTACGGTACTGCCATGAAATCTTGCTATTCATGTTGTTATATAGGTTAGTGGCCTGTTACATATATATATATGTAACCTGAGTTATATATTATTAAGTTACATGTTTATTAAGTACATTATCTCATGTCATGATGTGTTTTATTTAAAAGTCTTTCTTTTGTTTTAATTGGGCCCTTGGAATCATAGTGGCAGTCGCAATGAATGCCTTGTAACAGTGGCGTAGCTAAGGGGGGGGGGGACAAAATTCGAAGGTCCACCCAACGAGTGTCTGAATTGAAATGTCACTCTATATAATAAATATTACGGTACTGCCCATGAAATCTTGCTATTCATGTTGTTATATAGGTTAGTGACCCTGTTGCATATACAGCCTGAGTTATATATTATTAAGTTATATATTTATTAAGTACATTATCTCATGTCATGATGTCGCATGTCAAAATGAATGGGGCCCCTGAAGAGGACAAGCCCCCCCCCCCAGGGCCCCCTAATCCCTAGCTATGCCACTGCCTTGTAAACTGAAAGGATACGTTCGTTCTCTTGACAATTATTACTATTATACACTAGTGGAATTATTACAAGTTAAATCGCGGTTTGATTTTTTTTCTGAGTTTTAGACAGATTATGATATTTTGCATAAAATTTTCAACTTAATTTCATAACAAAACTTTGAATTTAATCATTAATAATAAAGACAGAAGATAGCAAGTTTCGTTTGTTTAACTATTTCTGCGCCAGAAGAGGAGAGGGATGGAGCACTGTGCGGTCCAGCTATGAGTCCTTGTGCTGATATAAACAATATTAAAAACAAAGAGTTTATAATCGAAGAAAATGAGATGTATGCTGTTTATTGAATATGTTGGAAGAGTACCCCCCAGGTTAAAGGTTGAGAATCATTGTACCATGCACGCTATTCAGACAGTCTGCACACAAACTTCGCCTTACTAAAGCCTTTTTATTATGCCCTCTATTAAAGTGCAGCTACAGCAGGTTGTGGCTACAGCAGGTTGTGGCAGGGAGTTGGAATTGTTGTAGAGACCTATGGAACGTGTATACAATGTTGTGATTCCACATTAGGAAATCTGTTACTGCTGTTCATCTATTTTACGCTTTCTGTCAAATAACTCAAATATAAGAAACATTGGTGAAACTATTGGACAAACTAGAAAGAAACTTATTAGACTTATTCAGAAAGTGAGTGTTTAGGTCCAAGGATAGTAAGTACCATTCCACAAATTTAGGGCGTGTTTTGTTTTTGCGGTGTTGATTTCAATTTTTTCCTTCCTAGCTGAACACCAATCTACCGCACAGAGAGAAACTCTAGGGTAAGCTAATACCATATCTGCTGCAATAATAACACAATATCTGATTTCAGCTTTTACGTGGCTTGTGGCTATCATCTTCTAGCGAGGTCATTATCGCTGTGCATATGTTTCTCACTCATTTAACCTATCAATTTCACAGTTGTATTTATGTTTCCAGTCTGTTCTACGTCTGTTTAGTACGTGACACTGTAACATTAGGAAATTGTTCAATAAAAGAAATGTAATGACCTGTACAGAGAGTAACTCTTTCTTTAATCTTGCAATGCTACAAGACATGCAAGATTATGGAGGGTGTATGGAAAATAACCAATGATGAAAAAAACATGACATGAAAGATAAGATAAGATAAGATAAGATAATTTTTTTTGGTCCAATCAAATGGAAATTCAGTTTGACTACAATTGACCACCTCAGAGTAACTACTGCAACAATGACATTATAGATGCAAATACGGACAACATTCACACACGAAACACATACACACTCACAACCAGCGCTTTATGAATTAGACTTCTATGTACTTCTCGATGACGACAGATGACCTTGTAACACTATGACCGACAGTGGGATAAAGTTTTTAAATCTTTCTGTTTTGTCCTACTGGAAAGGAGACGACCACTTCGTTCAGATCTGATGTAGCAGTGGTTCAATGGTTGCAGGTAACAGATAATAGCCGCACTAAATACATAAAACACCAAACCATAACTTACAAATAAAAAAAACAAAACCTAATGAAATACTCAGAAAGACACGAAGATAAAGGCACATTTCTTATTCCATACGCTAGAACTAATCCGCACAAGTGCTCCTTCTTCCCTAGTGCCGAGAATGGAATGGGTTGCCTGAATCAGCCAGGAAAACCAACGACTAAGCATAGTTTAATTCATTGATTAACATGCATGACTAGATTGACACATGAAATGCGAAGGACGTAATTATCTTCTTTTTTTTTTTTTTTGAAGAGACGTCTGTAATATATAAGATAAAATAAGAAGCTGAAGAGAATATGGTGACACATTTCTTCTTCTTCCTGAAACTGTCAAGTAGAGTTAAGCCTTCGGCTCTTGGAACTCTAGGCCAGCAAAAGTGAACAAGAGCTCCCTCTCACCGGCCTGAATGAGAACAGTGTACACTGTCTGGCGGGTGGGTCAGACTCGTGGCAAGAGGCCGCGTACACTAAGACACCGCCATTTTCCTTTTCTATACCAGGTTAACCGTGCGGGACACGCCATTTATGTAACGGCACATGGATTGTGACAAGGTTGTGGGAGCTTTTTTTACAACTCCGCACAGTGCAATGAGGATGCTCTCGCACCCCCTTAGGCACCCCCACGGGAGTCTTGTCTTGCTACCCTTTAGCCGAATCGTTTCCTCCTACGATCGTTTCCACCCGGGCGCCACTATGAGGCAGCGTAGCATGCCCAGGATGGTGACACATAGATACTCTGAGAGCTCTAACCACGGAGATCCGAACCGGACCCATCGCATAGCAGAGACCAGGTATCAGTCATCGAACTTGTCATCATTTCACGCAGCACTAGTGCTTCAAACTCCATGGATAGAAGGGAACAAGTAGGAGGGCTCTTTGGTGCTATTCACTTAAACAGGGGATGAAACAGTGCATGTATTTCTGTTGTTATAGTTGATTATTGTTGTTAGCAAACGTAGATTCCCTTCAGCTGTAAATCAAAAACAATAATGTTGTTTAGATCTAACATTCGAGAATCGACGTGTGACTCACGAACTCTTCAAATAGCATACACTTTAATGCGAGACGAACCATTGATTGCACCAAGTAGATTTGTAAATAGTTTCTCTTGACAATAAACTTAGATGAGCAATGAAATATGACATAATAATTATCAGTCAGGGACGGCCTAAGACCGCTGCAATCTTTGGCCCCAGTGGGCCCCTCACTTTCATAGGCCCTTTGCTAATTCTAGGTGTAAATTATTGAATTAAACCACTATAATTTATATTACAGGGTTTCGGCGGCTTCCTGTTTTTCGAGGAGCTTATGGAAATCTGAAATCATAAAAATTTCCTGAAAAATGAACAAAATTGTCATATTGGGGTGTCATTCAATTCATCGAGGTCAACAATTGACGAAGATAGATTGAACAATTTGACAATTCTTGCTATTACTATTAAGATTGATCTATATAGAAAACAGATTGTTGATGAGATACTTTATGACTTCGCTACACGCAAGGCTCGTAAAGTTAATTTGATCGTGATTTTGTACTAAGAAAAGAATGAATAAAATGCAAAGAAAAATTTATTTTCTAATACAAAATCTTAATTTTCACTTATTATCCTTATCCCTACCCAGACTGGGCCCAGCGCTATCTGTTTCGCATAGGGCCCCGCTATTGTTATAGGCGGCCCTGTTCTCAGTAAGGCTTACTCAATTTCACAATGACTACTTTGTCTTGATTTTTTTAATTGTCGTCTGGTTTAAAAATTAATGTGAGTAATGTCCCCTTGATTTATTATCATGCAGTACATTATCTTCGATATTGTAACAGTATAGCATTCCGATTTCCGGAATGGACGTGATTCCTTTCCTTTGGTGTTTATTTTGAATTCATTCAATCGAGAATTAGGTCAAGAATATTGTGAATAGAAATATCCCTGCATAATATTGTTGTGACTGGTAGATGGCAAGCTAAAAAAAAAAGGTAGCTACTATCATCCGTTGGCATATTGACCTGCCAGTTTTCTTTCAATATTTCTGTAAATGTTTGTTGATAAGTAATTATCAGAGTCATCTCCACATAAATGTTTTTATATGCTGCTCGAAGTCTTGTGTTTATCTCATGACCAACTGGCAACTTGAGCATGTTTATAAACTCGCGCTATAGCTGCAATCATTAAGTCATAGTATTTCTGTACTGGAGACTTTGAAAAGGTGTTTTTGTAAGCTGCAGACGTAAAGTCTAGTCATTGGGAATAAATATATTGAATTCTCATTCTTTGTCTAAACCTCGGAGAACGAGTTAGCGAACATTTTGCAAGACAATTAGATAGGGCTCTTTAAAAAACGACTTGATATACGAGCGATATTTTTGGTGGGCGAGCAATTAAACCATCACTGACTGAATTATTTGTTAATGTCACGCTTTTCAGAATGATAAGAAGTTGCTTTCTTTTTAAAGTCAAGTTCTCCTTTCAGATCTTGCGATCTATTGGGCAGATGATATAAAGGTCATCTGTTTCTGTGGCCCACGGTTAACGAGGGTGTCATGTGGCCAGCACAACGACCAACCGCCTTTAATTTTCCTCAACAAGTGTCAGGTACCGATTAGAGCTGTGTGGACTCAAGAGGCAAACAAAAATTCCGAAATTTAGAATCCCAGTCTTCACCAGGATTCGAACTCGGGACCCCCAGTTCGGAAGCCAAGTGCTTTACCACTCAGTTTTCGTTATAGTAGCTTTCAGTTTCTACACAAGATTCAATTAAAAGAGAGATAATTTGTTTCCGTTTGAGAATATTCTTAAACTTTTGGTTTGAAGTGAGGACAAGCTTATTTCAGGGTTCGCAAATCGGTTTATTAAGTCAAAAAGTTGTAAGCTTCATGTTAACTCTTCTTTATTCTATGACTTTAGATGACTTGTAAATAACAGAGCACAAATATCGACGTGTAAAATGTCTATGTGCCAGTCTGCAGGAGATGATCCAGTGATTTGTGGTAAAAGCGCGCGTTTCCAGTTAACATTACTAGACACTATTGATATCCCCTTAGTAGCTAATTCAATAATAACGAGGGTCAAAAAAAATAACTACTTTGCTAATTACGCATTATTAAATTTTCATTTTAGCATTGATCTTAGCATCAGGGGAGATAAAGAATGCTAATACCTGATTTACAATATTATATTAACATTATCCAAAATGTGTGGTCCAAATGATTGATATTCTGATTTACTATACCATCATAAGATGGCTTGGACCCTTAGTCCTGAAAATTGACTCCTAAAATGCCTTTTTTTACGGAGGTATGCGCTGGAAAATGTTGTCAATGGGGTCAACTCCAGAAATATAAATGTATTCTCAAGATCTTCCTCAAACAATGTGAAATCGAAAACAATTATTTAAATTCTAGCCCTTGATCACTCCTCGGAGCGTACAGAAGTGAATTATTTTTTGTATATAAAACCACGAGGTAGCGAAGAATGAATTATTATTTTAACAAAATAATAATCAGAAAAAAGGCAGGCTACTCTAGTACACACCCAACCTACCAGTACCTTGTATGTGGCCGGCTTTTCAAAGCAAAGATTATCTATTAAAATACAAAAATATTTTTTTTAAAAGGAATATGATTACGTCCTACGCGTCACGCATTCAGTCATGCATGTTAACCAAAGATTTCAATTCTGCCATTTTATTGGTTTATTTGCTGGCTCATTAGACCCCATAAACATCTTCAAGTTAATACTTAATAAGAGATACGATTGAGAGCTTAAACCGCGAAGGGTGTACTAAACGTTTACTTACTATACCCAATGTCAAACTAGTTGAACTATTTATAGTTATTATAAATCTACAGAAGCACATGACAGAGCATCATGGCGTCACGCTGTGAAAACTGGCGCACAAATTCCTGACGACAAGAGAACAGCTCTTGCAGAAGAAAAACATCAGTGAAGAAAAGCAAGGTCAATGACACTAGCTCCAGCTGGAATAACCTGCCCAGTGTGCAGCCGAACATTCCGGGCTCACATAGGTCTCACCAGCCACATGAGGAGGCACAAAACCCCAGTGCAAAGCCCTCAGCCCCCTGGATGACTAAAGTGGTCATCATTGAACCACGATGAAAGAACTATATATACATATATTATATATATAAATCTACTTTTTTAATTCAAAGGTTGTGTGTGTTTCTATTTCCCAGGTTAAAATGATCGATGCCATTTTAATATTTGTGATAGTCTTGTCTACGCTGTACTGGTGGACTTCTCAACGCAAAAAAGGTTTCCCGCCTGAACCAGGACTGTCGTTACCTTTGATTGGTCACGTTCATTTGGTAGAGACGGATCCAACCAATCAGTTCATTCAATGGAGAAAAAGGTTTGTAGCGTTATAGCGAGGATGTTCCACAGGGCAGTTAATTAAATAATATGCGATCTCTGTCAGAATGTTTTGCTTACATATACAACTGGTAAACAGACTAAAGTAAAAAAAAAAATTTAACTTGTCAAAAGTGAACAAATTGTAAACATGTCAAAAGTGAACAAATTGTAAACATGTCAAAAGTGAACAAATTGTAAACATGTCAAAAGTGAACAAATTGTAAACATGTCAAAAGTGAACAAATTGTAAACATGTCAAAAGTGAACAAATTGTAAACATGTCAAAAGTGAACAAATTGTAAACATGTCAAAAGTGAACAAATTGTAAACATGTCAAAAGTGAACAAATTGTAAACATGCCAAAAGTGATCAAATTGTAAACGTGTCAAAAGTGAACAAATTGTAAACATGTCAAAAGTGAACAAATTGTAAACATGTCAAAAGTGAACAAATTGTAAACATGTCAAAAGTGAACAAATTTTAAACATGTCAAAAGTGAACAAATTGTAAACATGTCAAAAGTGAACAAATTGTAAACATGTCAAAAGTGAACAAATTGTAAACATGTCAAAAGTGAACAAATTGTAAACATGTCAAAAGTGAACAAATTGTAAACATGTCAAAAGTGAACAAATTGTAAACATGTCAAAAGTGAACAAATTGTAAACATGTCAAAAGTGAACAAATTGTAAACATGCCAAAAGTGATCAAATTGTAAACGTGTCAAAAGTGAACAAATTGTAAACATGTCAAAAGTGAACAAATTGTAAACATGTCAAAAGTGAACAAATTGTAAACATGTCAAAAGTGAACAAATTTTAAACATGTCAAAAGTGAACAAATTGTAAACATGTCAAAAGTGAACAAATTTTAAACATGTCAAAAGTGAACAAATTGTAAACATGTCAAAAGTGAACAAATTGTAAACATGTCAAAAGTGAACAAATTGTAAACATGTCAAAAGTGAACAAATTGTAAACATGTCAAAAGTGAACAAATTGTAAACATGTCAAAAGTGAACAAATTGTAAACATGTCAAAAGTGAACAAATTGTAAACATGTCAAAAGTGAACAAATTGTAAACATGTCAAAAGTGAACAAATTGTTAAGAAACCTAAGGGAACAAATTGTACTGAATATCCAAGTAGTGAAATCTTATCTAATCTTATAAAATACAAACATTAGGCCTACTTTAAAAAAAGAATATGATTATTTCCTAAGAGTCATGCATCTAGTCATGCATGTTAACCAATGACTTAAATTCTTGTAAAAGAGCTAACACAACCTTGTCACAGTCCAGGCGCTGTTCCTCAAGGGGCTGTTACATAATAAAACTCTACCTGACAGTTTAAGACGAAGAGGTATGACTATACTATACGTGATTCACTACTGTATGAGTCAGTGTGACTATACGTGATTCACTACTGTATGAGTCAGTATGACTATACGTCATTCACTACTGTATGAGTCAGTATGACTATACGTGATTCACTACTGTAGGAGTAAGTAATTAACTACGTCAGGTGACCAGAAAATACAATTTAAGGATAAAAACGCATTTCTTGTTCCATATGTTAGGACAAATTCATATGAGAACTCTTCATTTCCAATGGTCATTCAAGCAAGAGAAAGGTTTGCATGAATAAAACACACACAAAAATGTGCTCTTAATAGAGTGTTAGATCTGTAGGAAACATTTAGTACTAGAATAACACATGGATCTAGATAAGCTTTTAGGGAGTGAACATCTTTTATGAAGCAATGTCTGAAATTTATAAAATAACACATGAGGTTTAGGAAGAGTTTAACAAAAGGGAAAGAACCGAAATAATCATTTCCATATCTCTCAATACTGCAAGGTTTAACTCCCTTTTTCTTGATACAACAAAATGAATTAATCACCACTAATTGGTGAACTAATTGGTTAATGTTTTGATTGATTCGTGTATTCTCATCGACTATGAATAATTGCACAGAATTTTAAATTGATTCGTGAATGAAAAGTGGTCGAAAAAAAACCTTGGCCCAAATTTCTACCAGACAGACCGACAGACAGACAGACTGACTGATGGATGGAGTTAGTTATAAGCTTTGTAAAAAAAAAAAGAGGTAATTTGGTCGAACTGATTCTATACATTAACTCAAAATCATTCAAATCTAAAATGATATATCGTTACAATCCTCAGACTCGGTGACGTCTTCCTGGTTCGCTATGGCTACAAGCAGGTGGTCTTCATCAGCGGCTACGAAGCGATTCACGAGGCGCTGGTCAAGAAACACGCCATCTTCATGAACAGGTCGGACGGGTTCCTGCATGAGGTTCTGTTTAACCGCAAGGGAGTCATCTCCCTTGCTGGAGAGGAGTGGCGAGAGCAGAGGGCGTTTCTCCAGCAGGCACTCAAAGAACTGGGGATGGGACGCAACGTTATGGCAGAGAGGATCCATGCTGAGGTTGGTCACTTGCTGCATGAAATTGACCAGTCCAAAGGACAACCCTTAGATTTACGAAAACTGTTCACAGCCAGTGTTTCTAACGTCATATGTTACATTACTTTCGGCAGACGATATGATTATGACGACAAAGTATTCAACCAAATGCGAGATCTAACAATGCGACAATTTGAAATAGCCTCCCCTTCTTCGCCATTGCATTTCTTTTACAAGATTATCAGACGTCTACCTTTGGATTTTTTTCACTATCGAGAATTTATGCAAACAATCAAAACCATGATAGCTCACTTTACACGTATGATTCAGGAAACTGTTTCTGATAGTCGCAATGATGGACATTACATTGTTCACATGTTCACAGCAGAGATGGATAAAAGAAAGGAAGCTGGATGCAGTTCAACTTTTGAAGATGGAAATCGGCTGTATAATTGCTATAACTTCTTCAATGCTGGCACGGAGACATCCAGCACCACGCTTCTCTACGGCGTTCTGTTTCTGGTCAACTTTCCTGAGATTCAAGAGAAGCTCTTCGAAGAAATTAAAGAGCATGTTGGAACT
This sequence comes from Biomphalaria glabrata, assembly GCF_947242115.1. Classification (NCBI taxonomy): domain Eukaryota; kingdom Metazoa; phylum Mollusca; class Gastropoda; family Planorbidae; genus Biomphalaria; species Biomphalaria glabrata. The sequence continues at coordinate 43,018,883 of NC_074718.1, forward strand.
GATCATCTGCCTCCTTGGAGCAGCAGAAAAAATTTGGTATTGCTAAATGCTTTTATTTACGAGACCCAGCGTCTCTCCAGCATTATACCATTAAGCTTAGAACGAATGACGGCAAGCGACTCGACAATTAAAGGATGTTTCATCCCGAAAGGGACCGTTGTAATCCCAGTTTTAGATTCTCTTTTATGGGACGAGGAAGTCTGGGGGGACCCCATGAACTTCAGACCTGAGAGATTTCTCGAGAACGGCAAACTAACAGTGAAGAAAGAATTTTTGCCTTTCTCTGATGGCAGTAGAAGATGTTTGGGAGAGCCTCTTGCTGCAATGGAGCTTTTTCTATTTATGGCAGCTTTGATTCAACGCTATAAATTTGTACCTGAAGAATCTGGGAAATTGCCAGCAATGGGAGGACGCTATGGATTTTCTAGAACACCGCATCCCTTTAAAGTGCGAGCTTTGCTGAGAGAGTAAATACTTTGACTTTTTTTTTATACCAGAAAAAAATATTCCAATGTAAGTCTCCTGTTTCTGTTATTGTTACTTTTTCCCTTTTATTGCAGTTTTTAGAATTATAAAAAACACATTTGTAAAAGTATTTTTATGCTCTACTTCCAATATAATCATCTTCTTTTTTGAAGTAACGTCCGTATTATATAAGATATAGAATAGTAGAACTTGGACTTAGGGTTTTATTTCCCACCAATACATTGATTCAGTTGGTGACGTCATGTGATCACGTGACATGTTAGTTTATCGTCTGCCGTAAAAACTTCAGAAATTAAGTCTCCGAGGTCGTAAAGATTTGTAAACATTAGA